>NC_081247.1:0-187500 GCF_902713425.1 Acipenser ruthenus
CACGTCCCCTCCCCCTCCCCCCCGTGGTGCACGGGTGTTATGAGCTCGGGCTGAACACCTGCTCGTCCCCCCCCGCCCCCGGGGAGCTGCACGGCGGAACAGCGATTCCATTAATTAATTAAATGCACGCGCCCCCCCCCCGGGTGCACGGGTGTTATGAGGCCGTGTTGCAGTTCCGCGAGCTCGGGGGAACACCTGCACAAGCGCTGCGGGAGGCCCCCCTGTCCTTAACCCTTTCACACCTGGTGTCCATTACCATGTACATCACCTGTTTGAGCGTTTTTCGATAGTTCTAAAAACACCTGCAGTGTTTTTAGAAGAATTCCTACAGAAATCTGATTTTTTTTTTTTAGCAATTCAAATAAGAGTAACAGCATTTGCGTTGGGTCCCCGGTGTCATAAATATTTTCCACCAGTAGATGGCAGCAGCCCCTAAGAAGTGGAGTCGATAACCATTCAAATACTTGAAAAAGTACATTTGGATGAGTTTTTGATGCCAATTTTGGCAGGCTCTCAAAGAATCAGCGAATGTGGTAGGGGGCTGAAAATTGCTACAGAGTACCTGTAGGACATGCAGATAAGTGGTGGGAAAGCACAGGTTGCTGGGCCTTTCGGTTCCGACGCTGCCCCTGTCCTTCAATGCCACTTCTAAGTGCACCGCAGGCCCCTTGAAAAAGTACATTTGGAAGAGTTTTGAAGCCGTGCAAGCAGGTAGAAACACCATTCCAAGGGCTGTAGTATCAGACTAACAGCCTGTAACTGAGCCCAGTGTTTTTAGAGCGATTCCTACAAAATTCAGCTTTTTTTCCCATTCAACTAAGGCGACCGCATGCTTTAAGCCTATGGGGCATTTGGAACAGCTTTGGCAGGCTCTCAAAGAATCAGCGAATGTGGTAGGGGGCTGAAAATTGCTACAGAGTACCTGTAGGACATGCAGATAAGTGGTGGGAAAGCACAGGTTGCTGGGCCTTTCGGTTCCGACGCTGCCCCTGTCCTTCAATGCCACTTCTAAGTGCACCGCAGGCCCCTTGAAAAAGTACATTTGGAAGAGTTTTTGAAGCCGTGCAAGCAGGTAGAAACACCATTCCAAGGGCTGTAGTATCAGACTAACAGCCTGTAACTGAGCCCAGTGTTTTTAGAGCGATTCCTACAAAATTCAGCTTTTTTTCCCATTCAACTAAGGCGACCCGCTGCTTTAAGCCTATGGGGCATTCGGAACAGCTTTGGCAGGCTCTCAAAGAATCAGCGAATGTGGTAGGTGGCTGAAAATTGCTACAGAGTACCTGTAGGACATGCAGATAATAAATGTAGAAGCTCAGGTTTTATGGGGCTTTTTGGTTGAAATGCAGCAGCTTGCCTTAGATTGACTCATACCGAGAGATTGCAGCACATTTGATCAGAACCTTTTTTAAGTGGTTCTCGGCTGTGCGACCAGATAGAAGCTCCATTTCAATGGCTGTAGTATCAGAGAATTAGTCTCGAACAGGATTCAGTGGCCTTGTAATGAATCCTGCAAAAACTGATTGATAAGAAAAAAAATAAAAAGATTACTGGCAGATGCAAATTCACTTCTTTTTTTTTTTTTATTTCTCTGGAACAGTAAGGGCTAGAGAAACCATTCAAACAGTTCCTGTATCAGGGTAGTAGGTAGCAATTGTGTACCAAATTTGAGACCAATCCGTTGAAAAAACAGAGTTTTTATTCAAAAAAAGCAAGTGTGTTTTGTGGATTTCAATGTTAGCCTATGGGATTCTCGTCAAGTTGCGGGTTGGTGTAAAATTCGTATTTTCCCTATAAATACGAAACGCCGGGTGCTATCGTTTCAGGGTAGGGCATTGTTATACAGATAAGGGTGTCATCTACACAACGAGACCGTTCCTGGGTTGTAATTCCACACCTGCGCTAAATGGCACGTGTTATTGTGTCTGTTTTTCCGTTTTTGGTGAAAACGCCTATACGTTTCAATGGGAATCGCATTCAAATTAATATTTCAATAACCCCTGGTGCTACCACCTCATACGAGGTATCGTTGGATAGGTATGATTGCAAGCTACAAAACAACACCGCGCTCGAGTTTTTATTCGACTGCTACACTAAAGAACGACCTTAAATAGGTTTCGTTACATTTGGCGAAAAAAACGTCCCGTTCAGGTTTTTTTTTTTTTTTTTTTTTTTGAATGAATATTTAAATAACCACAGGTGGTATCAATGAATCAAGGCATGCCTGGAAAGGTATTACTGCGAGCTACAAAACAAGACCTTTAGCACGGAAACGAGTGTGACCCTAACCCTAACTCTAAACCCGAGTCACACTAGTTTTGATGGGCCACAGCTGGAGCTGCGTGCCTGCAACGGAGAGTGGGAGAGGCTGGAGAGTGGGAGAGCTTGGGAGTGGGACGGCACTTGCATCCCAGTCGGATGCTGGGCTTTGGGACGCTCCGTCCTTTTCCACCGGCCATGGATGCGGCCAGGGCAGGGGGGTGGATGCCTGGGACACGAGCCCAGTGCGGGGAGCTGCACGGCGGTTCGCCGGGGCCCCGCGTCCCGGGTGAACAGCGATTAATACGAAACGCCAGGTGCTATCGTTTCAGGTAGGGCATTCATTAATTCATTAATTCATTAAATGCACGTCCCCCCCCCCGGGGTGCACGAGTGTTCTGAGCTCGGGCTGAACACTTGCTCGTCCCCCCCCCCCCCCCCGCCCCCGGTGGAGCTGCACGGCGGAACAGCGATGAATTAATTAAATGCACGTCCCGTGTTCCCCCCGGGAGCACGGGCGTTATGGGTCCGGGGCGGCGGGGAGCTGTCCCCGGGGCCGTGGAACCCTGCCCGGGCAAGTGGGAGCAGAGGCCGGGCCTGGAGTTCCGCGAGCTCGGGCTGAACACCTGCACAAGCGCCGCTGCGGAGACCCGTTAGAAGCAGCCCCGCCGGAGGCCAGCGAAAATAGCCGAGAGTTAAGCCCCCCCCCTCCCCTCCCCTCCCCTCCCCTCCCCTCCCCGCCGTGTCTTCGGCAGCATCGCGCCGCTTCAAGACGGACGGGGCTCTGGTCACGTCACAATCAATTCACATGACCAGAGGCCCGTCCGACGTGACGTGGCGGACGTCTGCCGAAGACACAGCGAGGGGGGGAGGGGCTTAACTCTCGGCTATTTTCGGACTCGGCGAGAAGGCAGCAGCGGGACGCTCCGTGTTCACGGCTCACTCCCCGCGGTCCCCGCTGACCGATCGGAGCCGGTTTTAGCGCTCCAGGCAGTCGGATACTTTAGCGCCTCAGCAGCGGGGGCGACGACCTCTAACATTCCCCGGGGAGCTGCCCGAGTGTAAGGCCGGGACCCCCGTCTGCTGGGGGAAAAAAAATACCTGCACGTCCCCTCCCCCCTCCCCCCCCGTGTGCACGGGTGTTATGAGCTCGGGCTGAACACCTGCTCGTTCCCCCCCGCCCCCGGGGAGCTGCACGGCGGAACAGCGATTCATTAATTAATTAAATGCACGCGCCCCCCCCCGGGTGCACGGTGTTATGAGGGCCGTGTTTGCAGTTCCGCGAGCTCGGGGGAACACCTGCACAAGCGCTGCGGAGGCCCCCCTGTCCTTAACCCTTTCACACCTGGTGTCCATTACCATGTACATCACCTGTTTGAGCGTTTTTCGATAGTTCTAAAAACACCTGCAGTGTTTTAGAAGAATTCCTACAGAAATCTGATTTTTTTTTTTTAGCAATTCAAATAAGAGTAACAGCATTTGCGTTGGGTCCCCGGTGTCATAATATTTTCCACCAGTAGATGGCAGCAGCCCCTAAGAAGTGGAGTCGATAACCATTCAAATACTTGAAAAAGTACATTTGGATGAGTTTTGATGCCAATTTTGGCAGGCTCTCAAAGAATCAGCGAATGTGGTAGGGGGCTGAAAATTGCTACAGAGTACCTGTAGGACATGCAGATAAGTGGTGGGAAAGCACAGGTTGCTGGGCCTTTCGGTTCCGACGCTGCCCCTGTCCTTCAATGCCACTTCTAAGTGCACCGCAGGCCCCTTGAAAAAGTACATTTGGAAGAGTTTTGAAGCCGTGCAAGCAGGTAGAAACACCATTCCAAGGGCTGTAGTATCAGACTAACAGCCTGTAACTGAGCCCAGTGTTTTTAGAGCGATTCCTACAAAATTCAGCTTTTTTTCCCATTCAACTAAGGCGACCGCTGCTTTAAGCCTATGGGGCATTTGGAACAGCTTTGGCAGGCTCTCAAAGAATCAGCGAATGTGGTAGGGGGCTGAAAATTGCTACAGAGTACCTGTAGGACATGCAGATAAGTGGTGGGAAAGCACAGGTTGCTGGGCCTTTCGGTTCCGACGCTGCCCCTGTCCTTCAATGCCACTTCTAAGTGCACCGCAGGCCCCTTGAAAAAGTACATTTGGAAGAGTTTTGAAGCCGTGCAAGCAGGTAGAAACACCATTCCAAGGGCTGTAGTATCAGACTAACAGCCTGTAACTGAGCCCAGTGTTTTTAGAGCGATTCCTACAAAATTCAGCTTTTTTTCCCATTCAACTAAGGCGACCGCTGCTTTAAGCCTATGGGGCATTCGGAACAGCTTTGGCAGGCTCTCAAAGAATCAGCGAATGTGGTAGGTGGCTGAAAATTGCTACAGAGTACCTGTAGGACATGCAGATAATAAATGTAGAAGCTCAGGTTTATGGGGCTTTTGGTTGAAATGCAGCAGCTTGCCTTAGATTGACTCATACCGAGAGATTGCAGCACATTTGATCAGAACCTTTTTAAGTGGTTCTCGGCTGTGCGACCAGATAGAAGCTCCATTTCAATGGCTGTAGTATCAGAGAATTAGTCTCGAACAGGATTCAGTGGCCTTGTAATGAATCCTGCAAAAACTGATTGATAAGAAAAAAAATAAAAAGATTACTGGCAGATGCAAATTCACTTCTTTTTTTTTTTTTATTTCTCTGGAACAGTAAGGGCTAGAGAAACCATTCAAACAGTTCCTGTATCAGGGTAGTAGGTAGCAATTGTGTACCAAATTTGAGACCAATCCGTTGAAAAACAGAGTTTTTATTCAAAAAAAGCAAGTGTGTTTTGTGGATTTCAATGTTAGCCTATGGGATTCTCGTCAAGTTGCGGGTTGGTGTAAAATTCGTATTTTCCCTATAAATACGAAACGCCGGGTGCTATCGTTTCAGGTAGGGCATTGTTATACAGATAAGGGTGTCATCTACACAACGAGACCGTTCCTGGGTTGTAATTCCACACCTGCGCTAAATGGCACGTGTTATTGTGTCTGTTTTTCCGTTTTTGGTGAAAACGCCTATACGTTTCAATGGGAATCGCATTCAAATTAATATTTCAAGAACCCCTGGTGCTACCACCTCATACGAGGTATCGTTGGATAGGTATGATTGCAAGCTACAAAACAACACCGCGCTCGAGTTTTTATTCGACTGCTACACTAAAGAACGACCTTAAATAGGTTTCGTTTACATTTGGCGAAAAAACGTCCCGTTCAGGTTTTTTTTTTTTTTTTTTTTTGAATGAATATTTAAATAACCACAGGTGGTATCAATTGAATCAAGGCATGCCTGGAAAGGTATTACTGCGAGCTACAAAACAAGACCTTTAGCACGGAAACGAGTGTGACCCTAACCCTAACTCTAAACCCGAGTCACACTAGTTTTGATGGGCCACAGCTGGAGCTGCGTGCCTGCAACGGAGAGTGGGAGAGCTGGAGAGTGGGAGAGCTTGGGAGTGGGACGGCACTTGCATCCCAGTCGGATGCTGGGCTTTGGGACGCTCCGTCCTTTTCACCGGCCATGGATGCGGCCAGGGCAGGGGGGTGGATGCCTGGGACACGAGCCCAGTGCGGGGAGCTGCACGGCGGTTCGCCGGGGCCCCGCGTCCCGGGTGAACAGCGATTAATACGAAACGCCAGGTGCTATCGTTTCAGGTAGGGCATTCATTAATTCATTAATTCATTAAATGCACGTCCCCCCCCCGGGTGCACGAGTGTTCTGAGCTCGGGCTGAACACTTGCTCGTCCCCCCCCCCCCCCCCGCCCCCGGTGGAGCTGCACGGCGGAACAGCGATGAATTAATTAAATGCACGTCCCGTGTTCCCCCCGGGAGCACGGGCGTTATGGGTCCGGGGCGGCGGGAGCTGTCCCCGGGGCCGTGGAACCCTGCCCGGGCAAGTGGGAGCAGAGGCCGGGCTGGAGTTCCGCGAGCTCGGGCTGAACACCTGCACAAGCGCCGCTGCGGAGACCCGTTAGAAGCAGCCCCGCCGGAGGCCAGCGAAAATAGCCGAGAGTTAAGCCCCCCCCTCCCCTCCCCTCCCCTCCCCTCCCCTCCCCGCCGTGTCTTCGGCAGCATCGCGCCGCTTCAAGACGGACGGGGCTCTGGTCACGTCACAATCAATTCACATGACCAGAGGCCCGTCCGACGTGACGTGGCGGACGTCTGCCGAAGACACAGCGAGGGGGGGGAGGGGCTTAACTCTCGGCTATTTTCGGACTCGGCGAGAAGGCAGCAGCGGGACGCTCCGTGTTCACGGCTCACTCCCCGCGGTCCCCGCTGACCGATCGGAGCCGGTTTTAGCGCTCCAGGCAGTCGGATACTTTAGCGCCTCAGCAGCGGGGGCGACGACCTCTAACATTCCCCGGGGAGCTGCCCGAGTGTAAGGCCGGGACCCCCGTCTGCTGGGGGAAAAAAAATACCTGCACGTCCCCTCCCCCTCCCCCCCGTGTGCACGGGTGTTATGAGCTCGGGCTGAACACCTGCTCGTCCCCCCCGCCCCCGGGGAGCTGCACGGCGGAACAGCGATTCATTAATTAATTAAATGCACGCGCCCCCCCCCCGGGTGCACGGGTGTTATGAGGCCGTGTTGCAGTTCCGCGAGCTCGGGGGAACACCTGCACAAGCGCTGCGGAGGCCCCCCTGTCCTTAACCCTTTCACACCTGGTGTCCATTACCATGTACATCACCTGTTTGAGCGTTTTTCGATAGTTCTAAAAACACCTGCAGTGTTTTTAGAAGAATTCCTACAGAAATCTGATTTTTTTTTTTTAGCAATTCAAATAAGAGTAACAGCATTTGCGTTGGGTCCCCGGTGTCATAAATATTTTCCACCAGTAGATGGCAGCAGCCCCTAAGAAGTGGAGTCGATAACCATTCAAATACTTGAAAAAGTACATTTGGATGAGTTTTGATGCCAATTTTGGCAGGCTCTCAAAGAATCAGCGAATGTGGTAGGGGGCTGAAAATTGCTACAGAGTACCTGTAGGACATGCAGATAAGTGGTGGGAAAGCACAGGTTGCTGGGCCTTTCGGTTCCGACGCTGCCCCTGTCCTTCAATGCCACTTCTAAGTGCACCGCAGGCCCCTTGAAAAAGTACATTTGGAAGAGTTTTGAAGCCGTGCAAGCAGGTAGAAACACCATTCCAAGGGCTGTAGTATCAGACTAACAGCCTGTAACTGAGCCCAGTGTTTTTAGAGCGATTCCTACAAAATTCAGCTTTTTTTCCCATTCAACTAAGGCGACCGCTGCTTTAAGCCTATGGGGCATTTGGAACAGCTTTGGCAGGCTCTCAAAGAATCAGCGAATGTGGTAGGGGGCTGAAAATTGCTACAGAGTACCTGTAGGACATGCAGATAAGTGGTGGGAAAGCACAGGTTGCTGGGCCTTTCGGTTCCGACGCTGCCCCTGTCCTTCAATGCCACTTCTAAGTGCACCGCAGGCCCCTTGAAAAAGTACATTTGGAAGAGTTTTGAAGCCGTGCAAGCAGGTAGAAACACCATTCCAAGGGCTGTAGTATCAGACTAACAGCCTGTAACTGAGCCCAGTGTTTTTAGAGCGATTCCTACAAAATTCAGCTTTTTTTCCCATTCAACTAAGGCGACCGCTGCTTTAAGCCTATGGGGCATTCGGAACAGCTTTGGCAGGCTCTCAAAGAATCAGCGAATGTGGTAGGTGGCTGAAAATTGCTACAGAGTACCTGTAGGACATGCAGATAATAAATGTAGAAGCTCAGGTTTATGGGGCTTTTGGTTGAAATGCAGCAGCTTGCCTTAGATTGACTCATACCGAGAGATTGCAGCACATTTGATCAGAACCTTTTTAAGTGGTTCTCGGCTGTGCGACCAGATAGAAGCTCCATTTCAATGGCTGTAGTATCAGAGAATTAGTCTCGAACAGGATTCAGTGGCCTTGTAATGAATCCTGCAAAAACTGATTGATAAGAAAAAAAATAAAAAGATTACTGGCAGATGCAAATTCACTTCTTTTTTTTTTTTTATTTCTCTGGAACAGTAAGGGCTAGAGAAACCATTCAAACAGTTCCTGTATCAGGGTAGTAGGTAGCAATTGTGTACCAAATTTGAGACCAATCCGTTGAAAAACAGAGTTTTTATTCAAAAAAAGCAAGTGTGTTTTGTGGATTTCAATGTTAGCCTATGGGATTCTCGTCAAGTTGCGGGTTGGTGTAAAATTCGTATTTTCCCTATAAATACGAAACGCCGGGTGCTATCGTTTCAGGTAGGGCATTGTTATACAGATAAGGGTGTCATCTACACAACGAGACCGTTCCTGGGTTGTAATTCCACACCTGCGCTAAATGGCACGTGTTATTGTGTCTGTTTTTCCGTTTTTGGTGAAAACGCCTATACGTTTCAATGGGAATCGCATTCAAATTAATATTTCAAGAACCCCTGGTGCTACCACCTCATACGAGGTATCGTTGGATAGGTATGATTGCAAGCTACAAAACAACACCGCGCTCGAGTTTTTATTCGACTGCTACACTAAAGAACGACCTTAAATAGGTTTCGTTTACATTTGGCGAAAAAACGTCCCGTTCAGGTTTTTTTTTTTTTTTTTTTTTGAATGAATATTTAAATAACCACAGGTGGTATCAATTGAATCAAGGCATGCCTGGAAAGGTATTACTGCGAGCTACAAAACAAGACCTTTAGCACGGAAACGAGTGTGACCCTAACCCTAACTCTAAACCCGAGTCACACTAGTTTTGATGGGCCACAGCTGGAGCTGCGTGCCTGCAACGGAGAGTGGGAGAGCTGGAGAGTGGGAGAGCTTGGGAGTGGGACGGCACTTGCATCCCAGTCGGATGCTGGGCTTTGGGACGCTCCGTCCTTTTCACCGGCCATGGATGCGGCCAGGGCAGGGGGGTGGATGCCTGGGACACGAGCCCAGTGCGGGGAGCTGCACGGCGGTTCGCCGGGGCCCCGCGTCCCGGGTGAACAGCGATTAATACGAAACGCCAGGTGCTATCGTTTCAGGTAGGGCATTCATTAATTCATTAATTCATTAAATGCACGTCCCCCCCCCGGGTGCACGAGTGTTCTGAGCTCGGGCTGAACACTTGCTCGTCCCCCCCCCCCCCCCCGCCCCCGGTGGAGCTGCACGGCGGAACAGCGATGAATTAATTAAATGCACGTCCCGTGTTCCCCCCGGGAGCACGGGCGTTATGGGTCCGGGGCGGCGGGAGCTGTCCCCGGGGCCGTGGAACCCTGCCCGGGCAAGTGGGAGCAGAGGCCGGGCTGCACTTCCGCGAGCTCGGGCTGAACACCTGCACAAGCGCCGCTGCGGAGACCCGTTAGAAGCAGCCCCGCCGGAGGCCAGCGAAAATAGCCGAGAGTTAAGCCCCCCCTCCCCTCCCCGCCGTGTCTTCGGCAGCATCGCGCCGCTTCAAGACGGACGGGGCTCTGGTCACGTCACAATCAATTCACATGACCAGAGGCCCGTCCGACGTGACGTGGCGGACGTCTGCCGAAGACACAGCGAGGGGGGGAGGGGCTTAACTCTCGGCTATTTTCGGACTCGGCGAGAAGGCAGCAGCGGGACGCTCCGTGTTCACGGCTCACTCCCCGCGGTCCCCGCTGACCGATCGGAGCCGGTTTTAGCGCTCCAGGCAGTCGGATACTTTAGCGCCTCAGCAGCGGGGGCGACGACCTCTAACATTCCCCGGGGAGCTGCCCGAGTGTAAGGCCGGGACCCCCGTCTGCTGGGGGAAAAAAAATACCTGCACGTCCCCTCCCCCTCCCCCCCGTGTGCACGGGTGTTATGAGCTCGGGCTGAACACCTGCTCGTCCCCCCCGCCCCCGGGGAGCTGCACGGCGGAACAGCGATTCATTAATTAATTAAATGCACGCGCCCCCCCCCCGGGTGCACGGGTGTTATGAGGCCGTGTTGCAGTTCCGCGAGCTCGGGGGAACACCTGCACAAGCGCTGCGGAGGCCCCCCTGTCCTTAACCCTTTCACACCTGGTGTCCATTACCATGTACATCACCTGTTTGAGCGTTTTTCGATAGTTCTAAAAACACCTGCAGTGTTTTTAGAAGAATTCCTACAGAAATCTGATTTTTTTTTTTTAGCAATTCAAATAAGAGTAACAGCATTTGCGTTGGGTCCCCGGTGTCATAAATATTTTCCACCAGTAGATGGCAGCAGCCCCTAAGAAGTGGAGTCGATAACCATTCAAATACTTGAAAAAGTACATTTGGATGAGTTTTGATGCCAATTTTGGCAGGCTCTCAAAGAATCAGCGAATGTGGTAGGGGGCTGAAAATTGCTACAGAGTACCTGTAGGACATGCAGATAAGTGGTGGGAAAGCACAGGTTGCTGGGCCTTTCGGTTCCGACGCTGCCCCTGTCCTTCAATGCCACTTCTAAGTGCACCGCAGGCCCCTTGAAAAAGTACATTTGGAAGAGTTTTGAAGCCGTGCAAGCAGGTAGAAACACCATTCCAAGGGCTGTAGTATCAGACTAACAGCCTGTAACTGAGCCCAGTGTTTTTAGAGCGATTCCTACAAAATTCAGCTTTTTTTCCCATTCAACTAAGGCGACCGCTGCTTTAAGCCTATGGGGCATTTGGAACAGCTTTGGCAGGCTCTCAAAGAATCAGCGAATGTGGTAGGGGGCTGAAAATTGCTACAGAGTACCTGTAGGACATGCAGATAAGTGGTGGGAAAGCACAGGTTGCTGGGCCTTTCGGTTCCGACGCTGCCCCTGTCCTTCAATGCCACTTCTAAGTGCACCGCAGGCCCCTTGAAAAAGTACATTTGGAAGAGTTTTGAAGCCGTGCAAGCAGGTAGAAACACCATTCCAAGGGCTGTAGTATCAGACTAACAGCCTGTAACTGAGCCCAGTGTTTTTAGAGCGATTCCTACAAAATTCAGCTTTTTTTCCCATTCAACTAAGGCGACCGCTGCTTTAAGCCTATGGGGCATTCGGAACAGCTTTGGCAGGCTCTCAAAGAATCAGCGAATGTGGTAGGTGGCTGAAAATTGCTACAGAGTACCTGTAGGACATGCAGATAATAAATGTAGAAGCTCAGGTTTATGGGGCTTTTGGTTGAAATGCAGCAGCTTGCCTTAGATTGACTCATACCGAGAGATTGCAGCACATTTGATCAGAACCTTTTTAAGTGGTTCTCGGCTGTGCGACCAGATAGAAGCTCCATTTCAATGGCTGTAGTATCAGAGAATTAGTCTCGAACAGGATTCAGTGGCCTTGTAATGAATCCTGCAAAAACTGATTGATAAGAAAAAAAATAAAAAGATTACTGGCAGATGCAAATTCACTTCTTTTTTTTTTTTTATTTCTCTGGAACAGTAAGGGCTAGAGAAACCATTCAAACAGTTCCTGTATCAGGGTAGTAGGTAGCAATTGTGTACCAAATTTGAGACCAATCCGTTGAAAAACAGAGTTTTTATTCAAAAAAAGCAAGTGTGTTTTGTGGATTTCAATGTTAGCCTATGGGATTCTCGTCAAGTTGCGGGTTGGTGTAAAATTCGTATTTTCCCTATAAATACGAAACGCCGGGTGCTATCGTTTCAGGTAGGGCATTGTTATACAGATAAGGGTGTCATCTACACAACGAGACCGTTCCTGGGTTGTAATTCCACACCTGCGCTAAATGGCACGTGTTATTGTGTCTGTTTTTCCGTTTTTGGTGAAAACGCCTATACGTTTCAATGGGAATCGCATTCAAATTAATATTTCAAGAACCCCTGGTGCTACCACCTCATACGAGGTATCGTTGGATAGGTATGATTGCAAGCTACAAAACAACACCGCGCTCGAGTTTTTATTCGACTGCTACACTAAAGAACGACCTTAAATAGGTTTCGTTTACATTTGGCGAAAAAACGTCCCGTTCAGGTTTTTTTTTTTTTTTTTTTTTGAATGAATATTTAAATAACCACAGGTGGTATCAATTGAATCAAGGCATGCCTGGAAAGGTATTACTGCGAGCTACAAAACAAGACCTTTAGCACGGAAACGAGTGTGACCCTAACCCTAACTCTAAACCCGAGTCACACTAGTTTTGATGGGCCACAGCTGGAGCTGCGTGCCTGCAACGGAGAGTGGGAGAGCTGGAGAGTGGGAGAGCTTGGGAGTGGGACGGCACTTGCATCCCAGTCGGATGCTGGGCTTTGGGACGCTCCGTCCTTTTCACCGGCCATGGATGCGGCCAGGGCAGGGGGGTGGATGCCTGGGACACGAGCCCAGTGCGGGGAGCTGCACGGCGGTTCGCCGGGGCCCCGCGTCCCGGGTGAACAGCGATTAATACGAAACGCCAGGTGCTATCGTTTCAGGTAGGGCATTCATTAATTCATTAATTCATTAAATGCACGTCCCCCCCCCGGGTGCACGAGTGTTCTGAGCTCGGGCTGAACACTTGCTCGTCCCCCCCCCCCCCCCCGCCCCCGGTGGAGCTGCACGGCGGAACAGCGATGAATTAATTAAATGCACGTCCCGTGTTCCCCCCGGGAGCACGGGCGTTATGGGTCCGGGGCGGCGGGAGCTGTCCCCGGGGCCGTGGAACCCTGCCCGGGCAAGTGGGAGCAGAGGCCGGGCTGCACTTCCGCGAGCTCGGGCTGAACACCTGCACAAGCGCCGCTGCGGAGACCCGTTAGAAGCAGCCCCGCCGGAGGCCAGCGAAAATAGCCGAGAGTTAAGCCCCCCCTCCCCTCCCCGCCGTGTCTTCGGCAGCATCGCGCCGCTTCAAGACGGACGGGGCTCTGGTCACGTCACAATCAATTCACATGACCAGAGGCCCGTCCGACGTGACGTGGCGGACGTCTGCCGAAGACACAGCGAGGGGGGGAGGGGCTTAACTCTCGGCTATTTTCGGACTCGGCGAGAAGGCAGCAGCGGGACGCTCCGTGTTCACGGCTCACTCCCCGCGGTCCCCGCTGACCGATCGGAGCCGGTTTTAGCGCTCCAGGCAGTCGGATACTTTAGCGCCTCAGCAGCGGGGGCGACGACCTCTAACATTCCCCGGGGAGCTGCCCGAGTGTAAGGCCGGGACCCCCGTCTGCTGGGGGAAAAAAAATACCTGCACGTCCCCTCCCCCTCCCCCCCGTGTGCACGGGTGTTATGAGCTCGGGCTGAACACCTGCTCGTCCCCCCCCGCCCCCGGGGAGCTGCACGGCGGAACAGCGATTCATTAATTAATTAAATGCACGCGCCCCCCCCCCGGGTGCACGGGTGTTATGAGGCCGTGTTGCAGTTCCGCGAGCTCGGGGGAACACCTGCACAAGCGCTGCGGAGGCCCCCCTGTCCTTAACCCTTTCACACCTGGTGTCCATTACCATGTACATCACCTGTTTGAGCGTTTTTCGATAGTTCTAAAAACACCTGCAGTGTTTTTAGAAGAATTCCTACAGAAATCTGATTTTTTTTTTTTAGCAATTCAAATAAGAGTAACAGCATTTGCGTTGGGTCCCCGGTGTCATAAATATTTTCCACCAGTAGATGGCAGCAGCCCCTAAGAAGTGGAGTCGATAACCATTCAAATACTTGAAAAAGTACATTTGGATGAGTTTTGATGCCAATTTTGGCAGGCTCTCAAAGAATCAGCGAATGTGGTAGGGGGCTGAAAATTGCTACAGAGTACCTGTAGGACATGCAGATAAGTGGTGGGAAAGCACAGGTTGCTGGGCCTTTCGGTTCCGACGCTGCCCCTGTCCTTCAATGCCACTTCTAAGTGCACCGCAGGCCCCTTGAAAAAGTACATTTGGAAGAGTTTTGAAGCCGTGCAAGCAGGTAGAAACACCATTCCAAGGGCTGTAGTATCAGACTAACAGCCTGTAACTGAGCCCAGTGTTTTTAGAGCGATTCCTACAAAATTCAGCTTTTTTTCCCATTCAACTAAGGCGACCGCTGCTTTAAGCCTATGGGGCATTTGGAACAGCTTTGGCAGGCTCTCAAAGAATCAGCGAATGTGGTAGGGGGCTGAAAATTGCTACAGAGTACCTGTAGGACATGCAGATAAGTGGTGGGAAAGCACAGGTTGCTGGGCCTTTCGGTTCCGACGCTGCCCCTGTCCTTCAATGCCACTTCTAAGTGCACCGCAGGCCCCTTGAAAAAGTACATTTGGAAGAGTTTTGAAGCCGTGCAAGCAGGTAGAAACACCATTCCAAGGGCTGTAGTATCAGACTAACAGCCTGTAACTGAGCCCAGTGTTTTTAGAGCGATTCCTACAAAATTCAGCTTTTTTTCCCATTCAACTAAGGCGACCGCTGCTTTAAGCCTATGGGGCATTCGGAACAGCTTTGGCAGGCTCTCAAAGAATCAGCGAATGTGGTAGGTGGCTGAAAATTGCTACAGAGTACCTGTAGGACATGCAGATAATAAATGTAGAAGCTCAGGTTTATGGGGCTTTTGGTTGAAATGCAGCAGCTTGCCTTAGATTGACTCATACCGAGAGATTGCAGCACATTTGATCAGAACCTTTTTAAGTGGTTCTCGGCTGTGCGACCAGATAGAAGCTCCATTTCAATGGCTGTAGTATCAGAGAATTAGTCTCGAACAGGATTCAGTGGCCTTGTAATGAATCCTGCAAAAACTGATTGATAAGAAAAAAAATAAAAAGATTACTGGCAGATGCAAATTCACTTCTTTTTTTTTTTTTATTTCTCTGGAACAGTAAGGGCTAGAGAAACCATTCAAACAGTTCCTGTATCAGGGTAGTAGGTAGCAATTGTGTACCAAATTTGAGACCAATCCGTTGAAAAACAGAGTTTTTATTCAAAAAAAGCAAGTGTGTTTTGTGGATTTCAATGTTAGCCTATGGGATTCTCGTCAAGTTGCGGGTTGGTGTAAAATTCGTATTTTCCCTATAAATACGAAACGCCGGGTGCTATCGTTTCAGGTAGGGCATTGTTATACAGATAAGGGTGTCATCTACACAACGAGACCGTTCCTGGGTTGTAATTCCACACCTGCGCTAAATGGCACGTGTTATTGTGTCTGTTTTTCCGTTTTTGGTGAAAACGCCTATACGTTTCAATGGGAATCGCATTCAAATTAATATTTCAAGAACCCCTGGTGCTACCACCTCATACGAGGTATCGTTGGATAGGTATGATTGCAAGCTACAAAACAACACCGCGCTCGAGTTTTTATTCGACTGCTACACTAAAGAACGACCTTAAATAGGTTTCGTTTACATTTGGCGAAAAAACGTCCCGTTCAGGTTTTTTTTTTTTTTTTTTTTTGAATGAATATTTAAATAACCACAGGTGGTATCAATTGAATCAAGGCATGCCTGGAAAGGTATTACTGCGAGCTACAAAACAAGACCTTTAGCACGGAAACGAGTGTGACCCTAACCCTAACTCTAAACCCGAGTCACACTAGTTTTGATGGGCCACAGCTGGAGCTGCGTGCCTGCAACGGAGAGTGGGAGAGCTGGAGAGTGGGAGAGCTTGGGAGTGGGACGGCACTTGCATCCCAGTCGGATGCTGGGCTTTGGGACGCTCCGTCCTTTTCACCGGCCATGGATGCGGCCAGGGCAGGGGGGTGGATGCCTGGGACACGAGCCCAGTGCGGGGAGCTGCACGGCGGTTCGCCGGGGCCCCGCGTCCCGGGTGAACAGCGATTAATACGAAACGCCAGGTGCTATCGTTTCAGGTAGGGCATTCATTAATTCATTAATTCATTAAATGCACGTCCCCCCCCCGGGTGCACGAGTGTTCTGAGCTCGGGCTGAACACTTGCTCGTCCCCCCCCCCCCCCCCCGCCCCCGGTGGAGCTGCACGGCGGAACAGCGATGAATTAATTAAATGCACGTCCCGTGTTCCCCCCGGGAGCACGGGCGTTATGGGTCCGGGGCGGCGGGAGCTGTCCCCGGGGCCGTGGAACCCTGCCCGGGCAAGTGGGAGCAGAGGCCGGGCTGCACTTCCGCGAGCTCGGGCTGAACACCTGCACAAGCGCCGCTGCGGAGACCCGTTAGAAGCAGCCCCGCCGGAGGCCAGCGAAAATAGCCGAGAGTTAAGCCCCCCCTCCCCTCCCCGCCGTGTCTTCGGCAGCATCGCGCCGCTTCAAGACGGACGGGGCTCTGGTCACGTCACAATCAATTCACATGACCAGAGGCCCGTCCGACGTGACGTGGCGGACGTCTGCCGAAGACACAGCGAGGGGGGGAGGGGCTTAACTCTCGGCTATTTTCGGACTCGGCGAGAAGGCAGCAGCGGGACGCTCCGTGTTCACGGCTCACTCCCCGCGGTCCCCGCTGACCGATCGGAGCCGGTTTTAGCGCTCCAGGCAGTCGGATACTTTAGCGCCTCAGCAGCGGGGGCGACGACCTCTAACATTCCCCGGGGAGCTGCCCGAGTGTAAGGCCGGGACCCCCGTCTGCTGGGGGAAAAAAAATACCTGCACGTCCCCTCCCCCTCCCCCCCGTGTGCACGGGTGTTATGAGCTCGGGCTGAACACCTGCTCGTCCCCCCCGCCCCCGGGGAGCTGCACGGCGGAACAGCGATTCATTAATTAATTAAATGCACGCGCCCCCCCCCCCGGGTGCACGGGTGTTATGAGGCCGTGTTGCAGTTCCGCGAGCTCGGGGGAACACCTGCACAAGCGCTGCGGAGGCCCCCCCTGTCCTTAACCCTTTCACACCTGGTGTCCATTACCATGTACATCACCTGTTTGAGCGTTTTTCGATAGTTCTAAAAACACCTGCAGTGTTTTTAGAAGAATTCCTACAGAAATCTGATTTTTTTTTTTTAGCAATTCAAATAAGAGTAACAGCATTTGCGTTGGGTCCCCGGTGTCATAAATATTTTCCACCAGTAGATGGCAGCAGCCCCTAAGAAGTGGAGTCGATAACCATTCAAATACTTGAAAAAGTACATTTGGATGAGTTTTGATGCCAATTTTGGCAGGCTCTCAAAGAATCAGCGAATGTGGTAGGGGGCTGAAAATTGCTACAGAGTACCTGTAGGACATGCAGATAAGTGGTGGGAAAGCACAGGTTGCTGGGCCTTTCGGTTCCGACGCTGCCCCTGTCCTTCAATGCCACTTCTAAGTGCACCGCAGGCCCCTTGAAAAAGTACATTTGGAAGAGTTTTGAAGCCGTGCAAGCAGGTAGAAACACCATTCCAAGGGCTGTAGTATCAGACTAACAGCCTGTAACTGAGCCCAGTGTTTTTAGAGCGATTCCTACAAAATTCAGCTTTTTTTCCCATTCAACTAAGGCGACCGCTGCTTTAAGCCTATGGGGCATTTGGAACAGCTTTGGCAGGCTCTCAAAGAATCAGCGAATGTGGTAGGGGGCTGAAAATTGCTACAGAGTACCTGTAGGACATGCAGATAAGTGGTGGGAAAGCACAGGTTGCTGGGCCTTTCGGTTCCGACGCTGCCCCTGTCCTTCAATGCCACTTCTAAGTGCACCGCAGGCCCCTTGAAAAAGTACATTTGGAAGAGTTTTGAAGCCGTGCAAGCAGGTAGAAACACCATTCCAAGGGCTGTAGTATCAGACTAACAGCCTGTAACTGAGCCCAGTGTTTTTAGAGCGATTCCTACAAAATTCAGCTTTTTTTCCCATTCAACTAAGGCGACCGCTGCTTTAAGCCTATGGGGCATTCGGAACAGCTTTGGCAGGCTCTCAAAGAATCAGCGAATGTGGTAGGTGGCTGAAAATTGCTACAGAGTACCTGTAGGACATGCAGATAATAAATGTAGAAGCTCAGGTTTATGGGGCTTTTGGTTGAAATGCAGCAGCTTGCCTTAGATTGACTCATACCGAGAGATTGCAGCACATTTGATCAGAACCTTTTTAAGTGGTTCTCGGCTGTGCGACCAGATAGAAGCTCCATTTCAATGGCTGTAGTATCAGAGAATTAGTCTCGAACAGGATTCAGTGGCCTTGTAATGAATCCTGCAAAAACTGATTGATAAGAAAAAAAATAAAAAGATTACTGGCAGATGCAAATTCACTTCTTTTTTTTTTTTTATTTCTCTGGAACAGTAAGGGCTAGAGAAACCATTCAAACAGTTCCTGTATCAGGGTAGTAGGTAGCAATTGTGTACCAAATTTGAGACCAATCCGTTGAAAAACAGAGTTTTTATTCAAAAAAAGCAAGTGTGTTTTGTGGATTTCAATGTTAGCCTATGGGATTCTCGTCAAGTTGCGGGTTGGTGTAAAATTCGTATTTTCCCTATAAATACGAAACGCCGGGTGCTATCGTTTCAGGTAGGGCATTGTTATACAGATAAGGGTGTCATCTACACAACGAGACCGTTCCTGGGTTGTAATTCCACACCTGCGCTAAATGGCACGTGTTATTGTGTCTGTTTTTCCGTTTTTGGTGAAAACGCCTATACGTTTCAATGGGAATCGCATTCAAATTAATATTTCAATAACCCCTGGTGCTACCACCTCATACGAGGTATCGTTGGATAGGTATGATTGCAAGCTACAAAACAACACCGCGCTCGAGTTTTTATTCGACTGCTACACTAAAGAACGACCTTAAATAGGTTTCGTTTACATTTGGCGAAAAAACGTCCCGTTCAGGTTTTTTTTTTTTTTTTTTTTTGAATGAATATTTAAATAACCACAGGTGGTATCAATTGAATCAAGGCATGCCTGGAAAGGTATTACTGCGAGCTACAAAACAAGACCTTTAGCACGGAAACGAGTGTGACCCTAACCCTAACTCTAAACCCGAGTCACACTAGTTTTGATGGGCCACAGCTGGAGCTGCGTGCCTGCAACGGAGAGTGGGAGAGCTGGAGAGTGGGAGAGCTTGGGAGTGGGACGGCACTTGCATCCCAGTCGGATGCTGGGCTTTGGGACGCTCCGTCCTTTTCACCGGCCATGGATGCGGCCAGGGCAGGGGGGTGGATGCCTGGGACACGAGCCCAGTGCGGGGAGCTGCACGGCGGTTCGCCGGGGCCCCGCGTCCCGGGTGAACAGCGATTAATACGAAACGCCAGGTGCTATCGTTTCAGGTAGGGCATTCATTAATTCATTAATTCATTAAATGCACGTCCCCCCCCCGGGTGCACGAGTGTTCTGAGCTCGGGCTGAACACTTGCTCGTCCCCCCCCCCCCCCCCCGCCCCCGGTGGAGCTGCACGGCGGAACAGCGATGAATTAATTAAATGCACGTCCCGTGTTCCCCCCGGGAGCACGGGCGTTATGGGTCCGGGGCGGCGGGAGCTGTCCCCGGGGCCGTGGAACCCTGCCCGGGCAAGTGGGAGCAGAGGCCGGGCTGGAGTTCCGCGAGCTCGGGCTGAACACCTGCACAAGCGCCGCTGCGGAGACCCGTTAGAAGCAGCCCCGCCGGAGGCCAGCGAAAATAGCCGAGAGTTAAGCCCCCCCTCCCCTCCCCTCCCCTCCCCTCCCCTCCCCGCCGTGTCTTCGGCAGCATCGCGCCGCTTCAAGACGGACGGGGCTCTGGTCACGTCACAATCAATTCACATGACCAGAGGCCCGTCCGACGTGACGTGGCGGACGTCTGCCGAAGACACAGCGAGGGGGGGAGGGGCTTAACTCTCGGCTATTTTCGGACTCGGCGAGAAGGCAGCAGCGGGACGCTCCGTGTTCACGGCTCACTCCCCGCGGTCCCCGCTGACCGATCGGAGCCGGTTTTAGCGCTCCAGGCAGTCGGATACTTTAGCGCCTCAGCAGCGGGGGCGACGACCTCTAACATTCCCCGGGGAGCTGCCCGAGTGTAAGGCCGGGACCCCCGTCTGCTGGGGGAAAAAAAATACCTGCACGTCCCCTCCCCCTCCCCCCCGTGTGCACGGGTGTTATGAGCTCGGGCTGAACACCTGCTCGTCCCCCCCGCCCCCGGGGAGCTGCACGGCGGAACAGCGATTCATTAATTAATTAAATGCACGCGCCCCCCCCCCGGGTGCACGGGTGTTATGAGGCCGTGTTGCAGTTCCGCGAGCTCGGGGGAACACCTGCACAAGCGCTGCGGAGGCCCCCCTGTCCTTAACCCTTTCACACCTGGTGTCCATTACCATGTACATCACCTGTTTGAGCGTTTTTCGATAGTTCTAAAAACACCTGCAGTGTTTTTAGAAGAATTCCTACAGAAATCTGATTTTTTTTTTTTAGCAATTCAAATAAGAGTAACAGCATTTGCGTTGGGTCCCCGGTGTCATAAATATTTTCCACCAGTAGATGGCAGCAGCCCCTAAGAAGTGGAGTCGATAACCATTCAAATACTTGAAAAAGTACATTTGGATGAGTTTTGATGCCAATTTTGGCAGGCTCTCAAAGAATCAGCGAATGTGGTAGGGGGCTGAAAATTGCTACAGAGTACCTGTAGGACATGCAGATAAGTGGTGGGAAAGCACAGGTTGCTGGGCCTTTCGGTTCCGACGCTGCCCCTGTCCTTCAATGCCACTTCTAAGTGCACCGCAGGCCCCTTGAAAAAGTACATTTGGAAGAGTTTTGAAGCCGTGCAAGCAGGTAGAAACACCATTCCAAGGGCTGTAGTATCAGACTAACAGCCTGTAACTGAGCCCAGTGTTTTTAGAGCGATTCCTACAAAATTCAGCTTTTTTTCCCATTCAACTAAGGCGACCGCTGCTTTAAGCCTATGGGGCATTTGGAACAGCTTTGGCAGGCTCTCAAAGAATCAGCGAATGTGGTAGGGGGCTGAAAATTGCTACAGAGTACCTGTAGGACATGCAGATAAGTGGTGGGAAAGCACAGGTTGCTGGGCCTTTCGGTTCCGACGCTGCCCCTGTCCTTCAATGCCACTTCTAAGTGCACCGCAGGCCCCTTGAAAAAGTACATTTGGAAGAGTTTTGAAGCCGTGCAAGCAGGTAGAAACACCATTCCAAGGGCTGTAGTATCAGACTAACAGCCTGTAACTGAGCCCAGTGTTTTTAGAGCGATTCCTACAAAATTCAGCTTTTTTTCCCATTCAACTAAGGCGACCGCTGCTTTAAGCCTATGGGGCATTCGGAACAGCTTTGGCAGGCTCTCAAAGAATCAGCGAATGTGGTAGGTGGCTGAAAATTGCTACAGAGTACCTGTAGGACATGCAGATAATAAATGTAGAAGCTCAGGTTTATGGGGCTTTTGGTTGAAATGCAGCAGCTTGCCTTAGATTGACTCATACCGAGAGATTGCAGCACATTTGATCAGAACCTTTTTAAGTGGTTCTCGGCTGTGCGACCAGATAGAAGCTCCATTTCAATGGCTGTAGTATCAGAGAATTAGTCTCGAACAGGATTCAGTGGCCTTGTAATGAATCCTGCAAAAACTGATTGATAAGAAAAAAAATAAAAAGATTACTGGCAGATGCAAATTCACTTCTTTTTTTTTTTTTATTTCTCTGGAACAGTAAGGGCTAGAGAAACCATTCAAACAGTTCCTGTATCAGGGTAGTAGGTAGCAATTGTGTACCAAATTTGAGACCATCCGTTGAAAAACAGAGTTTTTATTCAAAAAAAGCAAGTGTGTTTTGTGGATTTCAATGTTAGCCTATGGGATTCTCGTCAAGTTGCGGGTTGGTGTAAAATTCGTATTTTCCCTATAAATACGAAACGCCGGGTGCTATCGTTTCAGGTAGGGCATTGTTATACAGATAAGGGTGTCATCTACACAACGAGACCGTTCCTGGGTTGTAATTCCACACCTGCGCTAAATGGCACGTGTTATTGTGTCTGTTTTTCCGTTTTTGGTGAAAACGCCTATACGTTTCAATGGGAATCGCATTCAAATTAATATTTCAATAACCCCTGGTGCTACCACCTCATACGAGGTATCGTTGGATAGGTATGATTGCAAGCTACAAAACAACACCGCGCTCGAGTTTTTATTCGACTGCTACACTAAAGAACGACCTTAAATAGGTTTCGTTTACATTTGGCGAAAAAACGTCCCGTTCAGGTTTTTTTTTTTTTTTTTTTTTGAATGAATATTTAAATAACCACAGGTGGTATCAATTGAATCAAGGCATGCCTGGAAAGGTATTACTGCGAGCTACAAAACAAGACCTTTAGCACGGAAACGAGTGTGACCCTAACCCTAACTCTAAACCCGAGTCACACTAGTTTTGATGGGCCACAGCTGGAGCTGCGTGCCTGCAACGGAGAGTGGGAGAGCTGGAGAGTGGGAGAGCTTGGGAGTGGGACGGCACTTGCATCCCAGTCGGATGCTGGGCTTTGGGACGCTCCGTCCTTTTCACCGGCCATGGATGCGGCCAGGGCAGGGGGGTGGATGCCTGGGACACGAGCCCAGTGCGGGGAGCTGCACGGCGGTTCGCCGGGGCCCCGCGTCCCGGGTGAACAGCGATTAATACGAAACGCCAGGTGCTATCGTTTCAGGTAGGGCATTCATTAATTCATTAATTCATTAAATGCACGTCCCCCCCCCGGGTGCACGAGTGTTCTGAGCTCGGGCTGAACACTTGCTCGTCCCCCCCCCCCCCCCCCCGCCCCCGGTGGAGCTGCACGGCGGAACAGCGATGAATTAATTAAATGCACGTCCCGTGTTCCCCCCGGGAGCACGGGCGTTATGGGTCCGGGGCGGCGGGAGCTGTCCCCGGGGCCGTGGAACCCTGCCCGGGCAAGTGGGAGCAGAGGCCGGGCTGGAGTTCCGCGAGCTCGGGCTGAACACCTGCACAAGCGCCGCTGCGGAGACCCGTTAGAAGCAGCCCCGCCGGAGGCCAGCGAAAATAGCCGAGAGTTAAGCCCCCCCTCCCCTCCCCTCCCCTCCCCTCCCCTCCCCGCCGTGGCTTCGGCAGCATCTCGCCGCTTCAAGACGGACGGGGCTCTGGTCACGTCACAATCAATTCACATGACCAGAGGCCCGTCCGACGTGACGTGGCGGACGTCTGCCGAAGACACAGCGAGGGGGGGAGGGGCTTAACTCTCGGCTATTTTCGGACTCGGCGAGAAGGCAGCAGCGGGACGCTCCGTGTTCACGGCTCACTCCCCGCGGTCCCCGCTGACCGATCGGAGCCGGTTTTAGCGCTCCAGGCAGTCGGATACTTTAGCGCCTCAGCAGCGGGGGCGACGACCTCTAACATTCCCCGGGGAGCTGCCCGAGTGTAAGGCCGGGACCCCCGTCTGCTGGGGGAAAAAAAATACCTGCACGTCCCCTCCCCCTCCCCCCCGTGTGCACGGGTGTTATGAGCTCGGGCTGAACACCTGCTCGTCCCCCCCGCCCCCGGGGAGCTGCACGGCGGAACAGCGATTCATTAATTAATTAAATGCACGCGCCCCCCCCCCGGGTGCACGGGTGTTATGAGGCCGTGTTGCAGTTCCGCGAGCTCGGGGGAACACCTGCACAAGCGCTGCGGAGGCCCCCCTGTCCTTAACCCTTTCACACCTGGTGTCCATTACCATGTACATCACCTGTTTGAGCGTTTTTCGATAGTTCTAAAAACACCTGCAGTGTTTTTAGAAGAATTCCTACAGAAATCTGATTTTTTTTTTTTAGCAATTCAAATAAGAGTAACAGCATTTGCGTTGGGTCCCCGGTGTCATAAATATTTTCCACCAGTAGATGGCAGCAGCCCCTAAGAAGTGGAGTCGATAACCATTCAAATACTTGAAAAAGTACATTTGGATGAGTTTTGATGCCAATTTTGGCAGGCTCTCAAAGAATCAGCGAATGTGGTAGGGGGCTGAAAATTGCTACAGAGTACCTGTAGGACATGCAGATAAGTGGTGGGAAAGCACAGGTTGCTGGGCCTTTCGGTTCCGACGCTGCCCCTGTCCTTCAATGCCACTTCTAAGTGCACCGCAGGCCCCTTGAAAAAGTACATTTGGAAGAGTTTTGAAGCCGTGCAAGCAGGTAGAAACACCATTCCAAGGGCTGTAGTATCAGACTAACAGCCTGTAACTGAGCCCAGTGTTTTTAGAGCGATTCCTACAAAATTCAGCTTTTTTTCCCATTCAACTAAGGCGACCGCTGCTTTAAGCCTATGGGGCATTTGGAACAGCTTTGGCAGGCTCTCAAAGAATCAGCGAATGTGGTAGGGGGCTGAAAATTGCTACAGAGTACCTGTAGGACATGCAGATAAGTGGTGGGAAAGCACAGGTTGCTGGGCCTTTCGGTTCCGACGCTGCCCCTGTCCTTCAATGCCACTTCTAAGTGCACCGCAGGCCCCTTGAAAAAGTACATTTGGAAGAGTTTTGAAGCCGTGCAAGCAGGTAGAAACACCATTCCAAGGGCTGTAGTATCAGACTAACAGCCTGTAACTGAGCCCAGTGTTTTTAGAGCGATTCCTACAAAATTCAGCTTTTTTTCCCATTCAACTAAGGCGACCGCTGCTTTAAGCCTATGGGGCATTCGGAACAGCTTTGGCAGGCTCTCAAAGAATCAGCGAATGTGGTAGGTGGCTGAAAATTGCTACAGAGTACCTGTAGGACATGCAGATAATAAATGTAGAAGCTCAGGTTTATGGGGCTTTTGGTTGAAATGCAGCAGCTTGCCTTAGATTGACTCATACCGAGAGATTGCAGCACATTTGATCAGAACCTTTTTAAGTGGTTCTCGGCTGTGCGACCAGATAGAAGCTCCATTTCAATGGCTGTAGTATCAGAGAATTAGTCTCGAACAGGATTCAGTGGCCTTGTAATGAATCCTGCAAAAACTGATTGATAAGAAAAAAAATAAAAAGATTACTGGCAGATGCAAATTCACTTCTTTTTTTTTTTTTATTTCTCTGGAACAGTAAGGGCTAGAGAAACCATTCAAACAGTTCCTGTATCAGGGTAGTAGGTAGCAATTGTGTACCAAATTTGAGACCAATCCGTTGAAAAACAGAGTTTTTATTCAAAAAAAGCAAGTGTGTTTTGTGGATTTCAATGTTAGCCTATGGGATTCTCGTCAAGTTGCGGGTTGGTGTAAAATTCGTATTTTCCCTATAAATACGAAACGCCGGGTGCTATCGTTTCAGGTAGGGCATTGTTATACAGATAAGGGTGTCATCTACACAACGAGACCGTTCCTGGGTTGTAATTCCACACCTGCGCTAAATGGCACGTGTTATTGTGTCTGTTTTTCCGTTTTTGGTGAAAACGCCTATACGTTTCAATGGGAATCGCATTCAAATTAATATTTCAATAACCCCTGGTGCTACCACCTCATACGAGGTATCGTTGGATAGGTATGATTGCAAGCTACAAAACAACACCGCGCTCGAGTTTTTATTCGACTGCTACACTAAAGAACGACCTTAAATAGGTTTCGTTTACATTTGGCGAAAAAACGTCCCGTTCAGGTTTTTTTTTTTTTTTTTTTTTGAATGAATATTTAAATAACCACAGGTGGTATCAATTGAATCAAGGCATGCCTGGAAAGGTATTACTGCGAGCTACAAAACAAGACCTTTAGCACGGAAACGAGTGTGACCCTAACCCTAACTCTAAACCCGAGTCACACTAGTTTTGATGGGCCACAGCTGGAGCTGCGTGCCTGCAACGGAGAGTGGGAGAGCTGGAGAGTGGGAGAGCTTGGGAGTGGGACGGCACTTGCATCCCAGTCGGATGCTGGGCTTTGGGACGCTCCGTCCTTTTCACCGGCCATGGATGCGGCCAGGGCAGGGGGGTGGATGCCTGGGACACGAGCCCAGTGCGGGGAGCTGCACGGCGGTTCGCCGGGGCCCCGCGTCCCGGGTGAACAGCGATTAATACGAAACGCCAGGTGCTATCGTTTCAGGTAGGGCATTCATTAATTCATTAATTCATTAAATGCACGTCCCCCCCCCCGGGTGCACGAGTGTTCTGAGCTCGGGCTGAACACTTGCTCGTCCCCCCCCCCCCCCCCCCCCGCCCCCGGTGGAGCTGCACGGCGGAACAGCGATGAATTAATTAAATGCACGTCCCGTGTTCCCCCCGGGAGCACGGGCGTTATGGGTCCGGGGCGGCGGGAGCTGTCCCCGGGGCCGTGGAACCCTGCCCGGGCAAGTGGGAGCAGAGGCCGGGCTGGAGTTCCGCGAGCTCGGGCTGAACACCTGCACAAGCGCCGCTGCGGAGACCCGTTAGAAGCAGCCCCGCCGGAGGCCAGCGAAAATAGCCGAGAGTTAAGCCCCCCCTCCCCTCCCCGCCGTGGCTTCGGCAGCATCTCGCCGCTTCAAGACGGACGGGGCTCTGGTCACGTCACAATCAATTCACATGACCAGAGGCCCGTCCGACGTGACGTGGCGGACGTCTGCCGAAGACACAGCGAGGGGGGGAGGGGCTTAACTCTCGGCTATTTTCGGACTCGGCGAGAAGGCAGCAGCGGGACGCTCCGTGTTCACGGCTCACTCCCCGCGGTCCCCGCTGACCGATCGGAGCCGGTTTTAGCGCTCCAGGCAGTCGGATACTTTAGCGCCTCAGCAGCGGGGGCGACGACCTCTAACATTCCCCGGGGAGCTGCCCGAGTGTAAGGCCGGGGACCCCCGTCTGCTGGGGGAAAAAAAATACCTGCACGTCCCCTCCCCCTCCCCCCCGTGTGCACGGGTGTTATGAGCTCGGGCTGAACACCTGCTCGTCCCCCCCGCCCCCGGGGAGCTGCACGGCGGAACAGCGATTCATTAATTAATTAAATGCACGCGCCCCCCCCCCGGGTGCACGGGTGTTATGAGGCCGTGTTGCAGTTCCGCGAGCTCGGGGGAACACCTGCACAAGCGCTGCGGAGGCCCCCCCTGTCCTTAACCCTTTCACACCTGGTGTCCATTACCATGTACATCACCTGTTTGAGCGTTTTTCGATAGTTCTAAAAACACCTGCAGTGTTTTTAGAAGAATTCCTACAGAAATCTGATTTTTTTTTTTTTAGCAATTCAAATAAGAGTAACAGCATTTGCGTTGGGTCCCCGGTGTCATAAATATTTTCCACCAGTAGATGGCAGCAGCCCCTAAGAAGTGGAGTCGATAACCATTCAAATACTTGAAAAAGTACATTTGGATGAGTTTTGATGCCAATTTTGGCAGGCTCTCAAAGAATCAGCGAATGTGGTAGGGGGCTGAAAATTGCTACAGAGTACCTGTAGGACATGCAGATAAGTGGTGGGAAAGCACAGGTTGCTGGGCCTTTCGGTTCCGACGCTGCCCCTGTCCTTCAATGCCACTTCTAAGTGCACCGCAGGCCCCTTGAAAAAGTACATTTGGAAGAGTTTTGAAGCCGTGCAAGCAGGTAGAAACACCATTCCAAGGGCTGTATATCAGACTAACAGCCTGTAACTGAGCCCAGTGTTTTTAGAGCGATTCCTACAAAATTCAGCTTTTTTTCCCATTCAACTAAGGCGACCGCTGCTTTAAGCCTATGGGGCATTTGGAACAGCTTTGGCAGGCTCTCAAAGAATCAGCGAATGTGGTAGGGGGCTGAAAATTGCTACAGAGTACCTGTAGGACATGCAGATAAGTGGTGGGAAAGCACAGGTTGCTGGGCCTTTCGGTTCCGACGCTGCCCCTGTCCTTCAATGCCACTTCTAAGTGCACCGCAGGCCCCTTGAAAAAGTACATTTGGAAGAGTTTTGAAGCCGTGCAAGCAGGTAGAAACACCATTCCAAGGGCTGTAGTATCAGACTAACAGCCTGTAACTGAGCCCAGGGTTTTTAGAGCGATTCCTGCACAATTCAGCTTTTTTCCCATTCAACTAAGGCGACCGCTACTTTAAGCCTATGGGGCATTTGGAACAGCTTTGGCAGGCTCTCAAAGAATCAGCGAATGTGGTAGGGGGCTGAAAATTGCTACAGAGTACCTGTATTATATGCAGATAATAAATGTAGAAGCACAGGTTAATGGGGCTTTTGGTTGAAATGCAGCAGCTTGCCTTAGATTGACTCATACCGAGAGATTGCAGCACATTTGATCAGAACCTTTTTAAGTGGTTCTCGGCTGTGCGACCAGATAGAAGCTCCATTTAAATGGCTGTAGTATCAGAGAATTAGTCTCTAACAGGATTCAGTGGCTTTGTAATGAATCCTGCAAAAACTGATTGATAAGAAAGAAAAAAAAAAGATTACTGGCAGATGCAAATTCACTTCTTTTTTTTTTTTTATTTCTCTGGAACAGTAAAGGGCTAGAGAAACCATTCAAACAGTTCCTGTATCAGGGTAGTAGGTAGCAATTGTGTACCAAATTTGAGACCAATCCGTTGAAAAACAGAGTTTTTATTCAAAAAAAGCAATTGTGTTTTGTGGATTTCAATGTTAGCCTATGGGATTCTCGTCAAGTTGCGGGTTGGTGTAAAATTCGTATTTTCCCTATGAATACGAAACGCCCGGTGCTATCGTTTCAGGTAGGGCATTGTTATACAGATAAGGGGTGTCATCTACACAACGAGGCCGTTGCTGGGTTGTAATTCCACACCTGCGCTAAATGGGAACGTGTTATTGTGTCTGTTTTTCCGTTTTTGGTGAAAACGCCTATACGTTTCAATGGGAATCGCATTAAAATTAATATTTCAAGAACCCCTGGTGCTACCACCTCACACGAGGTATCGTTGGATAGGTATGATTGCAAGCTACAAAACAACACCGCGCTCGAGTTTTTATTCGACTGCTACACTAAATAACGACCTTAAATGGGTTTCGTTTACATTTGGCGAAAAAACGTCCCGTTCAGGTTTTTTTTTTTTTTTTTTTTGAATTAATATTTAAATAACCACAGGTGGTATCAATTGAATCAAGGTATGCCTGGAAAGGTATTACTGCGAGCTACAAAACAAGACCTTTAGCACGGAAACGAGTGTGACCCTAACCCTAAACCCTAACCCTAACTCTAAACCCGAGTCGCACTAGTTTTGATGGGCCACAGCTGGAGCTGCGTGCCTGCAACGGAGAGTGGGAGAGCTGGAGAGTGGGAGAGCTTGGGAGTGGGACGGCACTTGCATCCCAGTCGGATGCTGGGCTTTGGGACGCTCCGTCCTTTTCACCGGCCATGGATGCGGCCAGGGCAGGGGGATGGATGCCTGGGACACGAGCCCAGTGCGGGGAGCTGCACGGCGGTTCGCCGGGGCCCCGCGTCCCGGGTGAACAGCGATTAATACGAAACGCCAGGTGCTGTCGTTTCAGGTAGGGCATTCATTAATTCATTAATTCATTAAATGCACGTCCCCCCCCCCGGGTGCACGAGTGTTCTGAGCTCGGGCTGAACACTTGCTCGTCCCCCCCGCCCCCGGTGGAGCTGCACGGCGGAACAGCGATGAATTAATTAAATGCACGTCCCGTGTTCCCCCCGGGAGCACGGGCGTTATGGGTCCGGGGCGGCGGGAGCTGTCCCCGGGGCCGTGGAACCCTGCCCGGGCAAGTGGGAGCAGAGGCCGGGCTGGAGTTCCGCGAGCTCGGGCTGAACACCTGCACAAGCGCCGCTGCGGAGACCCGTTAGAAGCAGCCCCGCCGGAGGCCAGCGAAAATAGCCGAGAGTTAAGCCCCCCCTCCCCGCCGTGGCTTCGGCAGCATCTCGCCGCTTCAAGACGGACGGGGCTCTGGTCACGTCACAATCAATTCACATGACCAGAGGCCCGTCCGACGTGACGTGGCGGACGTCTGCCGAAGACACAGCGAGGGGGGGAGGGGCTTAACTCTCGGCTATTTTTAACTCTCGGCTATTTTCGGACTCGGCGAGAAGGCAGCAGCGGGACGCTCCGTTCACGGCTCACTCCCCGCGGTCCCCGCTGACCGATCGGAGCCGGTTTTAGCGCTCCAGGCAGTCGGATACTTTAGCGCCTCAGCAGCGGGGGCGACGACCTCTAACATTCCCCGGGGAGCTGCCCGAGTGTAAGGCCGGGACCCCCGTCTGCTGGGGGAAAAAAATACCTGCACGTCCCCTCCCCCTCCCCCCCGTGTGCACGGGTGTTATGAGCTCGGGCTGAACACCTGCTCGTCCCCCCCGCCCCCGGGGAGCTGCACGGCGGAACAGCGATTCATTAATTAATTAAATGCACGCGCCCCCCCCCCCCCCCCCCCCGGGTGCACGGGTGTTATGAGGCCGTGTTGCAGTTCCGCGAGCTCGGGGGAACACCTGCACAAGCGCTGCGGAGGCCCCCCTGTCCTTAACCCTTTCACACCTGGTGTCCATTACCATGTACATCACCTGTTTGAGCGTTTTTCGATAGTTCTAAAAACACCTGCAGTGTTTTTAGAAGAATTCCTACAGAAATCTGATTTTTTTTTTTTAGCAATTCAAATAAGAGTAACAGCATTTGCGTTGGGTCCCCGGTGTCATAAATATTTTCCACCAGTAGATGGCAGCAGCCCCTAAGAAGTGGAGTCGATAACCATTCAAATACTTGAAAAAGTACATTTGGATGAGTTTTGATGCCAATTTTGGCAGGCTCTCAAAGAATCAGCGAATGTGGTAGGGGGCTGAAAATTGCTACAGAGTACCTGTAGGACATGCAGATAAGTGGTGGGAAAGCACAGGTTGCTGGGCCTTTCGGTTCCGACGCTGCCCCTGTCCTTCAATGCCACTTCTAAGTGCACCGCAGGCCCCTTGAAAAAGTACATTTGGAAGAGTTTTGAAGCCGTGCAAGCAGGTAGAAACACCATTCCAAGGGCTGTAGTATCAGACTAACAGCCTGTAACTGAGCCCAGTGTTTTTAGAGCGATTCCTACAAAATTCAGCTTTTTTTCCCATTCAACTAAGGCGACCGCTGCTTTAAGCCTATGGGGCATTTGGAACAGCTTTGGCAGGCTCTCAAAGAATCAGCGAATGTGGTAGGGGGCTGAAAATTGCTACAGAGTACCTGTATTATATGCAGATAATAAATGTAGAAGCACAGGTTAATGGGGCTTTCGGTTCCGACGCTGCCCCTGTCCTTCAATGCCACTTCTAAGTGCACTGCAGGCCCCTTGAAAAAGTACATTTGGAAGGGTTTTGAAGCCGTGCAAGCAGGTAGAAACACCATTCCAAGGGCTGTAGTATCAGACTAACAGCCTGTAACTGAGCCCAGTGTTTTTAGAGCGATTCCTACAAAATTCAGCTTTTTTTCCCATTCAACTAAGGCGACCGCTGCTTTAAGCCTATGGGGCATTCGGAACAGCTTTGGCAGGCTCTCAAAGAATCAGCGAATGTGGTAGGTGGCTGAAAATTGCTACAGAGTACCTGTAGGACATGCAGATAATAAATGTAGAAGCTCAGGTTTATGGGGCTTTTGGTTGAAATGCAGCAGCTTGCCTTAGATTGACTCATACCGAGAGATTGCAGCACATTTGATCAGAACCTTTTTAAGTGGTTCTCGGCTGTGCGACCAGATAGAAGCTCCATTTAAATGGCTGTAGTATCAGAGAATTAGTCTCGAACAGTATTCAGTGGCCTTGTAATGAATCCTGCAAAAACTGATTGATAAGAAAAAAAATAAAAAGATTACTGGCAGATGCAAATTCACTTCTTTTTTTTTTTTATTTCTCTGGAACAGTAAGGGCTAGAGAAACCATTCAAACAGTTCCTGTATCAGGGTAGTAGGTAGCAATTGTGTACCAGATTTGAGACCAATCCGTTGAAAAACAGAGTTTTTATTCAAAAAAAGCAAGTGTGTTTTGTGGATTTCAATGTTAGCCTATGGGATTCTCGTCAAGTTGCGGGTTGGTGTAAAATTCGTATTTTCCCTATAAATACGAAACGCCGGGTGCTATCGTTTCAGGTAGGGCATTGTTATACAGATAAGGGTGTCATCTACACAACGAGACCGTTCCTGGGTTGTAATTCCACACCTGCGCTAAATGGCACGTGTTATTGTGTCTGTTTTTCCGTTTTTGGTGAAAACGCCTATACGTTTCAATGGGAATCGCATTCAAATTAATATTTCAATAACCCCTGGTGCTACCACCTCATACGAGGTATCGTTGGATAGGTATGATTGCAAGCTACAAAACAACACCGCGCTCGAGTTTTTATTCGACTGCTACACTAAAGAACGACCTTAAATAGGTTTCGTTTACATTTGGCGAAAAAACGTCCCGTTCAGGTTTTTTTTTTTTTTTTTTTTTGAATGAATATTTAAATAACCACAGGTGGTATCAATTGAATCAAGGCATGCCTGGAAAGGTATTACTGCGAGCTACAAAACAAGACCTTTAGCACGGAAACGAGTGTGACCCTAACCCTAAACCCTAACCCTAACTCTAAACCCGAGTCACACTAGTTTTGATGGGCCACAGCTGGAGCTGCGTGCCTGCAACGGAGAGTGGGAGAGCTGGAGAGTGGGAGAGCTTGGGAGTGGGACGGCACTTGCATCCCAGTCGGATGCTGGGCTTTGGGACGCTCCGTCCTTTTCACCGGCCATGGATGCGGCCAGGGCAGGGGGATGGATGCCTGGGACACGAGCCCAGTGCGGGGAGCTGCACGGCGGTTCGCCGGGGCCCCGCGTCCCGGGTGAACAGCGATTAATACGAAACGCCAGGTGCTGTCGTTTCAGGTAGGGCATTCATTAATTCATTAATTCATTAAATGCACGTCCCCCCCCCCGGGTGCACGAGTGTTCTGAGCTCGGGCTGAACACTTGCTCGTCCCCCCCCCCCCCCGCCCCCGGTGGAGCTGCACGGCGGAACAGCGATGAATTAATTAAATGCACGTCCCGTGTTCCCCCCGGGAGCACGGGCGTTATGGGTCCGGGGCGGCGGGAGCTGTCCCCGGGGCCGTGGAACCCTGCCCGGGCAAGTGGGAGCAGAGGCCGGGCTGGAGTTCCGCGAGCTCGGGCTGAACACCTGCACAAGCGCCGCTGCGGAGACCCGTTAGAAGCAGCCCCGCCGGAGGCCAGCGAAAATAGCCGAGAGTTAAGCCCCCCCTCCCCTCCCCTCCCCGCCGTGTCTTCGGCAGCATCGCGCCGCTTCAAGACGGACGGGGCTCTGGTCACGTCACAATCAATTCACATGACCAGAGGCCCGTCCGACGTGACGTGGCGGACGTCTGCCGAAGACACAGCGAGGGGGGGAGGGGCTTAACTCTCGGCTATTTTCGGACTCGGCGAGAAGGCAGCAGCGGGACGCTCCGTTCACGGCTCACTCCCCGCGGTCCCCGCTGACCGATCGGAGCCGGTTTTAGCGCTCCAGGCAGTCGGATACTTTAGCGCCTCAGCAGCGGGGGCGACGACCTCTAACATTCCCCGGGGAGCTGCCCGAGTGTAAGGCCGGGACCCCCGTCTGCTGGGGGAAAAAAATACCTGCACGTCCCCTCCCCCTCCCCCCCGTGTGCACGGGTGTTATGAGCTCGGGCTGAACACCTGCTCGTCCCCCCCGCCCCCGGGGAGCTGCACGGCGGAACAGCGATTCATTAATTAATTAAATGCACGCGCCCCCCCCCCCCCCCCCCCCGGGTGCACGGGTGTTATGAGGCCGTGTTGCAGTTCCGCGAGCTCGGGGGAACACCTGCACAAGCGCTGCGGAGGCCCCCCTGTCCTTAACCCTTTCACACCTGGTGTCCATTACCATGTACATCACCTGTTTGAGCGTTTTTCGATAGTTCTAAAAACACCTGCAGTGTTTTTAGAAGAATTCCTACAGAAATCTGATTTTTTTTTTTTAGCAATTCAAATAAGAGTAACAGCATTTGCGTTGGGTCCCCGGTGTCATAAATATTTTCCACCAGTAGATGGCAGCAGCCCCTAAGAAGTGGAGTCGATAACCATTCAAATACTTGAAAAAGTACATTTGGATGAGTTTTGATGCCAATTTTGGCAGGCTCTCAAAGAATCAGCGAATGTGGTAGGGGGCTGAAAATTGCTACAGAGTACCTGTAGGACATGCAGATAAGTGGTGGGAAAGCACAGGTTGCTGGGCCTTTCGGTTCCGACGCTGCCCCTGTCCTTCAATGCCACTTCTAAGTGCACCGCAGGCCCCTTGAAAAAGTACATTTGGAAGAGTTTTGAAGCCGTGCAAGCAGGTAGAAACACCATTCCAAGGGCTGTAGTATCAGACTAACAGCCTGTAACTGAGCCCAGTGTTTTTAGAGCGATTCCTACAAAATTCAGCTTTTTTTCCCATTCAACTAAGGCGACCGCTGCTTTAAGCCTATGGGGCATTTGGAACAGCTTTGGCAGGCTCTCAAAGAATCAGCGAATGTGGTAGGGGGCTGAAAATTGCTACAGAGTACCTGTATTATATGCAGATAATAAATGTAGAAGCACAGGTTAATGGGGCTTTCGGTTCCGACGCTGCCCCTGTCCTTCAATGCCACTTCTAAGTGCACTGCAGGCCCCTTGAAAAAGTACATTTGGAAGGGTTTTGAAGCCGTGCAAGCAGGTAGAAACACCATTCCAAGGGCTGTAGTATCAGACTAACAGCCTGTAACTGAGCCCAGTGTTTTTAGAGCGATTCCTACAAAATTCAGCTTTTTTTCCCATTCAACTAAGGCGACCGCTGCTTTAAGCCTATGGGGCATTCGGAACAGCTTTGGCAGGCTCTCAAAGAATCAGCGAATGTGGTAGGTGGCTGAAAATTGCTACAGAGTACCTGTAGGACATGCAGATAATAAATGTAGAAGCTCAGGTTTATGGGGCTTTTGGTTGAAATGCAGCAGCTTGCCTTAGATTGACTCATACCGAGAGATTGCAGCACATTTGATCAGAACCTTTTTAAGTGGTTCTCGGCTGTGCGACCAGATAGAAGCTCCATTTAAATGGCTGTAGTATCAGAGAATTAGTCTCGAACAGTATTCAGTGGCCTTGTAATGAATCCTGCAAAAACTGATTGATAAGAAAAAAAATAAAAAGATTACTGGCAGATGCAAATTCACTTCTTTTTTTTTTTTATTTCTCTGGAACAGTAAGGGCTAGAGAAACCATTCAAACAGTTCCTGTATCAGGGTAGTAGGTAGCAATTGTGTACCAGATTTGAGACCAATCCGTTGAAAAACAGAGTTTTTATTCAAAAAAAGCAAGTGTGTTTTGTGGATTTCAATGTTAGCCTATGGGATTCTCGTCAAGTTGCGGGTTGGTGTAAAATTCGTATTTTCCCTATAAATACGAAACGCCGGGTGCTATCGTTTCAGGTAGGGCATTGTTATACAGATAAGGGTGTCATCTACACAACGAGACCGTTCCTGGGTTGTAATTCCACACCTGCGCTAAATGGCACGTGTTATTGTGTCTGTTTTTCCGTTTTTGGTGAAAACGCCTATACGTTTCAATGGGAATCGCATTCAAATTAATATTTCAATAACCCCTGGTGCTACCACCTCATACGAGGTATCGTTGGATAGGTATGATTGCAAGCTACAAAACAACACCGCGCTCGAGTTTTTATTCGACTGCTACACTAAAGAACGACCTTAAATAGGTTTCGTTTACATTTGGCGAAAAAACGTCCCGTTCAGGTTTTTTTTTTTTTTTTTTTTTGAATGAATATTTAAATAACCACAGGTGGTATCAATTGAATCAAGGCATGCCTGGAAAGGTATTACTGCGAGCTACAAAACAAGACCTTTAGCACGGAAACGAGTGTGACCCTAACCCTAAACCCTAACCCTAACTCTAAACCCGAGTCACACTAGTTTTGATGGGCCACAGCTGGAGCTGCGTGCCTGCAACGGAGAGTGGGAGAGCTGGAGAGTGGGAGAGCTTGGGAGTGGGACGGCACTTGCATCCCAGTCGGATGCTGGGCTTTGGGACGCTCCGTCCTTTTCACCGGCCATGGATGCGGCCAGGGCAGGGGGATGGATGCCTGGGACACGAGCCCAGTGCGGGGAGCTGCACGGCGGTTCGCCGGGGCCCCGCGTCCCGGGTGAACAGCGATTAATACGAAACGCCAGGTGCTGTCGTTTCAGGTAGGGCATTCATTAATTCATTAATTCATTAAATGCACGTCCCCCCCCCCGGGTGCACGAGTGTTCTGAGCTCGGGCTGAACACTTGCTCGTCCCCCCCCCCCCCCGCCCCCGGTGGAGCTGCACGGCGGAACAGCGATGAATTAATTAAATGCACGTCCCGTGTTCCCCCCGGGAGCACGGGCGTTATGGGTCCGGGGCGGCGGGAGCTGTCCCCGGGGCCGTGGAACCCTGCCCGGGCAAGTGGGAGCAGAGGCCGGGCTGGAGTTCCGCGAGCTCGGGCTGAACACCTGCACAAGCGCCGCTGCGGAGACCCGTTAGAAGCAGCCCCGCCGGAGGCCAGCGAAAATAGCCGAGAGTTAAGCCCCCCCTCCCCTCCCCTCCCCGCCGTGTCTTCGGCAGCATCGCGCCGCTTCAAGACGGACGGGGCTCTGGTCACGTCACAATCAATTCACATGACCAGAGGCCCGTCCGACGTGACGTGGCGGACGTCTGCCGAAGACACAGCGAGGGGGGGAGGGGCTTAACTCTCGGCTATTTTCGGACTCGGCGAGAAGGCAGCAGCGGGACGCTCCGTTCACGGCTCACTCCCCGCGGTCCCCGCTGACCGATCGGAGCCGGTTTTAGCGCTCCAGGCAGTCGGATACTTTAGCGCCTCAGCAGCGGGGGCGACGACCTCTAACATTCCCCGGGGAGCTGCCCGAGTGTAAGGCCGGGACCCCCGTCTGCTGGGGGAAAAAAATACCTGCACGTCCCCTCCCCCTCCCCCCCGTGTGCACGGGTGTTATGAGCTCGGGCTGAACACCTGCTCGTCCCCCCCGCCCCCGGGGAGCTGCACGGCGGAACAGCGATTCATTAATTAATTAAATGCACGCGCCCCCCCCCCCCCCCCCCCCGGGTGCACGGGTGTTATGAGGCCGTGTTGCAGTTCCGCGAGCTCGGGGGAACACCTGCACAAGCGCTGCGGAGGCCCCCCTGTCCTTAACCCTTTCACACCTGGTGTCCATTACCATGTACATCACCTGTTTGAGCGTTTTTCGATAGTTCTAAAAACACCTGCAGTGTTTTTAGAAGAATTCCTACAGAAATCTGATTTTTTTTTTTTAGCAATTCAAATAAGAGTAACAGCATTTGCGTTGGGTCCCCGGTGTCATAAATATTTTCCACCAGTAGATGGCAGCAGCCCCTAAGAAGTGGAGTCGATAACCATTCAAATACTTGAAAAAGTACATTTGGATGAGTTTTGATGCCAATTTTGGCAGGCTCTCAAAGAATCAGCGAATGTGGTAGGGGGCTGAAAATTGCTACAGAGTACCTGTAGGACATGCAGATAAGTGGTGGGAAAGCACAGGTTGCTGGGCCTTTCGGTTCCGACGCTGCCCCTGTCCTTCAATGCCACTTCTAAGTGCACCGCAGGCCCCTTGAAAAAGTACATTTGGAAGAGTTTTGAAGCCGTGCAAGCAGGTAGAAACACCATTCCAAGGGCTGTAGTATCAGACTAACAGCCTGTAACTGAGCCCAGTGTTTTTAGAGCGATTCCTACAAAATTCAGCTTTTTTTCCCATTCAACTAAGGCGACCGCTGCTTTAAGCCTATGGGGCATTTGGAACAGCTTTGGCAGGCTCTCAAAGAATCAGCGAATGTGGTAGGGGGCTGAAAATTGCTACAGAGTACCTGTATTATATGCAGATAATAAATGTAGAAGCACAGGTTAATGGGGCTTTCGGTTCCGACGCTGCCCCTGTCCTTCAATGCCACTTCTAAGTGCACTGCAGGCCCCTTGAAAAAGTACATTTGGAAGGGTTTTGAAGCCGTGCAAGCAGGTAGAAACACCATTCCAAGGGCTGTAGTATCAGACTAACAGCCTGTAACTGAGCCCAGTGTTTTTAGAGCGATTCCTACAAAATTCAGCTTTTTTTCCCATTCAACTAAGGCGACCGCTGCTTTAAGCCTATGGGGCATTCGGAACAGCTTTGGCAGGCTCTCAAAGAATCAGCGAATGTGGTAGGTGGCTGAAAATTGCTACAGAGTACCTGTAGGACATGCAGATAATAAATGTAGAAGCTCAGGTTTATGGGGCTTTTGGTTGAAATGCAGCAGCTTGCCTTAGATTGACTCATACCGAGAGATTGCAGCACATTTGATCAGAACCTTTTTAAGTGGTTCTCGGCTGTGCGACCAGATAGAAGCTCCATTTAAATGGCTGTAGTATCAGAGAATTAGTCTCGAACAGTATTCAGTGGCCTTGTAATGAATCCTGCAAAAACTGATTGATAAGAAAAAAAATAAAAAGATTACTGGCAGATGCAAATTCACTTCTTTTTTTTTTTTATTTCTCTGGAACAGTAAGGGCTAGAGAAACCATTCAAACAGTTCCTGTATCAGGGTAGTAGGTAGCAATTGTGTACCAGATTTGAGACCAATCCGTTGAAAAACAGAGTTTTTATTCAAAAAAAGCAAGTGTGTTTTGTGGATTTCAATGTTAGCCTATGGGATTCTCGTCAAGTTGCGGGTTGGTGTAAAATTCGTATTTTCCCTATAAATACGAAACGCCGGGTGCTATCGTTTCAGGTAGGGCATTGTTATACAGATAAGGGTGTCATCTACACAACGAGACCGTTCCTGGGTTGTAATTCCACACCTGCGCTAAATGGCACGTGTTATTGTGTCTGTTTTTCCGTTTTTGGTGAAAACGCCTATACGTTTCAATGGGAATCGCATTCAAATTAATATTTCAATAACCCCTGGTGCTACCACCTCATACGAGGTATCGTTGGATAGGTATGATTGCAAGCTACAAAACAACACCGCGCTCGAGTTTTTATTCGACTGCTACACTAAAGAACGACCTTAAATAGGTTTCGTTTACATTTGGCGAAAAAACGTCCCGTTCAGGTTTTTTTTTTTTTTTTTTTTTGAATGAATATTTAAATAACCACAGGTGGTATCAATTGAATCAAGGCATGCCTGGAAAGGTATTACTGCGAGCTACAAAACAAGACCTTTAGCACGGAAACGAGTGTGACCCTAACCCTAAACCCTAACCCTAACTCTAAACCCGAGTCACACTAGTTTTGATGGGCCACAGCTGGAGCTGCGTGCCTGCAACGGAGAGTGGGAGAGCTGGAGAGTGGGAGAGCTTGGGAGTGGGACGGCACTTGCATCCCAGTCGGATGCTGGGCTTTGGGACGCTCCGTCCTTTTCACCGGCCATGGATGCGGCCAGGGCAGGGGGATGGATGCCTGGGACACGAGCCCAGTGCGGGGAGCTGCACGGCGGTTCGCCGGGGCCCCGCGTCCCGGGTGAACAGCGATTAATACGAAACGCCAGGTGCTGTCGTTTCAGGTAGGGCATTCATTAATTCATTAATTCATTAAATGCACGTCCCCCCCCCCGGGTGCACGAGTGTTCTGAGCTCGGGCTGAACACTTGCTCGTCCCCCCCCCCCCCCGCCCCCGGTGGAGCTGCACGGCGGAACAGCGATGAATTAATTAAATGCACGTCCCGTGTTCCCCCCGGGAGCACGGGCGTTATGGGTCCGGGGCGGCGGGAGCTGTCCCCGGGGCCGTGGAACCCTGCCCGGGCAAGTGGGAGCAGAGGCCGGGCTGGAGTTCCGCGAGCTCGGGCTGAACACCTGCACAAGCGCCGCTGCGGAGACCCGTTAGAAGCAGCCCCGCCGGAGGCCAGCGAAAATAGCCGAGAGTTAAGCCCCCCCTCCCCTCCCCTCCCCGCCGTGTCTTCGGCAGCATCGCGCCGCTTCAAGACGGACGGGGCTCTGGTCACGTCACAATCAATTCACATGACCAGAGGCCCGTCCGACGTGACGTGGCGGACGTCTGCCGAAGACACAGCGAGGGGGGGAGGGGCTTAACTCTCGGCTATTTTCGGACTCGGCGAGAAGGCAGCAGCGGGACGCTCCGTTCACGGCTCACTCCCCGCGGTCCCCGCTGACCGATCGGAGCCGGTTTTAGCGCTCCAGGCAGTCGGATACTTTAGCGCCTCAGCAGCGGGGGCGACGACCTCTAACATTCCCCGGGGAGCTGCCCGAGTGTAAGGCCGGGACCCCCGTCTGCTGGGGGAAAAAAATACCTGCACGTCCCCTCCCCCTCCCCCCCGTGTGCACGGGTGTTATGAGCTCGGGCTGAACACCTGCTCGTCCCCCCCGCCCCCGGGGAGCTGCACGGCGGAACAGCGATTCATTAATTAATTAAATGCACGCGCCCCCCCCCCCCCCCCCCCCGGGTGCACGGGTGTTATGAGGCCGTGTTGCAGTTCCGCGAGCTCGGGGGAACACCTGCACAAGCGCTGCGGAGGCCCCCCTGTCCTTAACCCTTTCACACCTGGTGTCCATTACCATGTACATCACCTGTTTGAGCGTTTTTCGATAGTTCTAAAAACACCTGCAGTGTTTTTAGAAGAATTCCTACAGAAATCTGATTTTTTTTTTTTAGCAATTCAAATAAGAGTAACAGCATTTGCGTTGGGTCCCCGGTGTCATAAATATTTTCCACCAGTAGATGGCAGCAGCCCCTAAGAAGTGGAGTCGATAACCATTCAAATACTTGAAAAAGTACATTTGGATGAGTTTTGATGCCAATTTTGGCAGGCTCTCAAAGAATCAGCGAATGTGGTAGGGGGCTGAAAATTGCTACAGAGTACCTGTAGGACATGCAGATAAGTGGTGGGAAAGCACAGGTTGCTGGGCCTTTCGGTTCCGACGCTGCCCCTGTCCTTCAATGCCACTTCTAAGTGCACCGCAGGCCCCTTGAAAAAGTACATTTGGAAGAGTTTTGAAGCCGTGCAAGCAGGTAGAAACACCATTCCAAGGGCTGTAGTATCAGACTAACAGCCTGTAACTGAGCCCAGTGTTTTTAGAGCGATTCCTACAAAATTCAGCTTTTTTTCCCATTCAACTAAGGCGACCGCTGCTTTAAGCCTATGGGGCATTTGGAACAGCTTTGGCAGGCTCTCAAAGAATCAGCGAATGTGGTAGGGGGCTGAAAATTGCTACAGAGTACCTGTATTATATGCAGATAATAAATGTAGAAGCACAGGTTAATGGGGCTTTCGGTTCCGACGCTGCCCCTGTCCTTCAATGCCACTTCTAAGTGCACTGCAGGCCCCTTGAAAAAGTACATTTGGAAGGGTTTTGAAGCCGTGCAAGCAGGTAGAAACACCATTCCAAGGGCTGTAGTATCAGACTAACAGCCTGTAACTGAGCCCAGTGTTTTTAGAGCGATTCCTACAAAATTCAGCTTTTTTTCCCATTCAACTAAGGCGACCGCTGCTTTAAGCCTATGGGGCATTCGGAACAGCTTTGGCAGGCTCTCAAAGAATCAGCGAATGTGGTAGGTGGCTGAAAATTGCTACAGAGTACCTGTAGGACATGCAGATAATAAATGTAGAAGCTCAGGTTTATGGGGCTTTTGGTTGAAATGCAGCAGCTTGCCTTAGATTGACTCATACCGAGAGATTGCAGCACATTTGATCAGAACCTTTTTAAGTGGTTCTCGGCTGTGCGACCAGATAGAAGCTCCATTTAAATGGCTGTAGTATCAGAGAATTAGTCTCGAACAGTATTCAGTGGCCTTGTAATGAATCCTGCAAAAACTGATTGATAAGAAAAAAAATAAAAAGATTACTGGCAGATGCAAATTCACTTCTTTTTTTTTTTTATTTCTCTGGAACAGTAAGGGCTAGAGAAACCATTCAAACAGTTCCTGTATCAGGGTAGTAGGTAGCAATTGTGTACCAGATTTGAGACCAATCCGTTGAAAAACAGAGTTTTTATTCAAAAAAAGCAAGTGTGTTTTGTGGATTTCAATGTTAGCCTATGGGATTCTCGTCAAGTTGCGGGTTGGTGTAAAATTCGTATTTTCCCTATAAATACGAAACGCCGGGTGCTATCGTTTCAGGTAGGGCATTGTTATACAGATAAGGGTGTCATCTACACAACGAGACCGTTCCTGGGTTGTAATTCCACACCTGCGCTAAATGGCACGTGTTATTGTGTCTGTTTTTCCGTTTTTGGTGAAAACGCCTATACGTTTCAATGGGAATCGCATTCAAATTAATATTTCAATAACCCCTGGTGCTACCACCTCATACGAGGTATCGTTGGATAGGTATGATTGCAAGCTACAAAACAACACCGCGCTCGAGTTTTTATTCGACTGCTACACTAAAGAACGACCTTAAATAGGTTTCGTTTACATTTGGCGAAAAAACGTCCCGTTCAGGTTTTTTTTTTTTTTTTTTTTTGAATGAATATTTAAATAACCACAGGTGGTATCAATTGAATCAAGGCATGCCTGGAAAGGTATTACTGCGAGCTACAAAACAAGACCTTTAGCACGGAAACGAGTGTGACCCTAACCCTAAACCCTAACCCTAACTCTAAACCCGAGTCACACTAGTTTTGATGGGCCACAGCTGGAGCTGCGTGCCTGCAACGGAGAGTGGGAGAGCTGGAGAGTGGGAGAGCTTGGGAGTGGGACGGCACTTGCATCCCAGTCGGATGCTGGGCTTTGGGACGCTCCGTCCTTTTCACCGGCCATGGATGCGGCCAGGGCAGGGGGATGGATGCCTGGGACACGAGCCCAGTGCGGGGAGCTGCACGGCGGTTCGCCGGGGCCCCGCGTCCCGGGTGAACAGCGATTAATACGAAACGCCAGGTGCTGTCGTTTCAGGTAGGGCATTCATTAATTCATTAATTCATTAAATGCACGTCCCCCCCCCCGGGTGCACGAGTGTTCTGAGCTCGGGCTGAACACTTGCTCGTCCCCCCCCCCCCCCGCCCCCGGTGGAGCTGCACGGCGGAACAGCGATGAATTAATTAAATGCACGTCCCGTGTTCCCCCCGGGAGCACGGGCGTTATGGGTCCGGGGCGGCGGGAGCTGTCCCCGGGGCCGTGGAACCCTGCCCGGGCAAGTGGGAGCAGAGGCCGGGCTGGAGTTCCGCGAGCTCGGGCTGAACACCTGCACAAGCGCCGCTGCGGAGACCCGTTAGAAGCAGCCCCGCCGGAGGCCAGCGAAAATAGCCGAGAGTTAAGCCCCCCCTCCCCTCCCCTCCCCGCCGTGTCTTCGGCAGCATCGCGCCGCTTCAAGACGGACGGGGCTCTGGTCACGTCACAATCAATTCACATGACCAGAGGCCCGTCCGACGTGACGTGGCGGACGTCTGCCGAAGACACAGCGAGGGGGGGAGGGGCTTAACTCTCGGCTATTTTCGGACTCGGCGAGAAGGCAGCAGCGGGACGCTCCGTTCACGGCTCACTCCCCGCGGTCCCCGCTGACCGATCGGAGCCGGTTTTAGCGCTCCAGGCAGTCGGATACTTTAGCGCCTCAGCAGCGGGGGCGACGACCTCTAACATTCCCCGGGGAGCTGCCCGAGTGTAAGGCCGGGACCCCCGTCTGCTGGGGGAAAAAAATACCTGCACGTCCCCTCCCCCTCCCCCCCGTGTGCACGGGTGTTATGAGCTCGGGCTGAACACCTGCTCGTCCCCCCCGCCCCCGGGGAGCTGCACGGCGGAACAGCGATTCATTAATTAATTAAATGCACGCGCCCCCCCCCCCCCCCCCCCCGGGTGCACGGGTGTTATGAGGCCGTGTTGCAGTTCCGCGAGCTCGGGGGAACACCTGCACAAGCGCTGCGGAGGCCCCCCTGTCCTTAACCCTTTCACACCTGGTGTCCATTACCATGTACATCACCTGTTTGAGCGTTTTTCGATAGTTCTAAAAACACCTGCAGTGTTTTTAGAAGAATTCCTACAGAAATCTGATTTTTTTTTTTTAGCAATTCAAATAAGAGTAACAGCATTTGCGTTGGGTCCCCGGTGTCATAAATATTTTCCACCAGTAGATGGCAGCAGCCCCTAAGAAGTGGAGTCGATAACCATTCAAATACTTGAAAAAGTACATTTGGATGAGTTTTGATGCCAATTTTGGCAGGCTCTCAAAGAATCAGCGAATGTGGTAGGGGGCTGAAAATTGCTACAGAGTACCTGTAGGACATGCAGATAAGTGGTGGGAAAGCACAGGTTGCTGGGCCTTTCGGTTCCGACGCTGCCCCTGTCCTTCAATGCCACTTCTAAGTGCACCGCAGGCCCCTTGAAAAAGTACATTTGGAAGAGTTTTGAAGCCGTGCAAGCAGGTAGAAACACCATTCCAAGGGCTGTAGTATCAGACTAACAGCCTGTAACTGAGCCCAGTGTTTTTAGAGCGATTCCTACAAAATTCAGCTTTTTTTCCCATTCAACTAAGGCGACCGCTGCTTTAAGCCTATGGGGCATTTGGAACAGCTTTGGCAGGCTCTCAAAGAATCAGCGAATGTGGTAGGGGGCTGAAAATTGCTACAGAGTACCTGTATTATATGCAGATAATAAATGTAGAAGCACAGGTTAATGGGGCTTTCGGTTCCGACGCTGCCCCTGTCCTTCAATGCCACTTCTAAGTGCACTGCAGGCCCCTTGAAAAAGTACATTTGGAAGGGTTTTGAAGCCGTGCAAGCAGGTAGAAACACCATTCCAAGGGCTGTAGTATCAGACTAACAGCCTGTAACTGAGCCCAGTGTTTTTAGAGCGATTCCTACAAAATTCAGCTTTTTTTCCCATTCAACTAAGGCGACCGCTGCTTTAAGCCTATGGGGCATTCGGAACAGCTTTGGCAGGCTCTCAAAGAATCAGCGAATGTGGTAGGTGGCTGAAAATTGCTACAGAGTACCTGTAGGACATGCAGATAATAAATGTAGAAGCTCAGGTTTATGGGGCTTTTGGTTGAAATGCAGCAGCTTGCCTTAGATTGACTCATACCGAGAGATTGCAGCACATTTGATCAGAACCTTTTTAAGTGGTTCTCGGCTGTGCGACCAGATAGAAGCTCCATTTAAATGGCTGTAGTATCAGAGAATTAGTCTCGAACAGTATTCAGTGGCCTTGTAATGAATCCTGCAAAAACTGATTGATAAGAAAAAAAATAAAAAGATTACTGGCAGATGCAAATTCACTTCTTTTTTTTTTTTATTTCTCTGGAACAGTAAGGGCTAGAGAAACCATTCAAACAGTTCCTGTATCAGGGTAGTAGGTAGCAATTGTGTACCAGATTTGAGACCAATCCGTTGAAAAACAGAGTTTTTATTCAAAAAAAGCAAGTGTGTTTTGTGGATTTCAATGTTAGCCTATGGGATTCTCGTCAAGTTGCGGGTTGGTGTAAAATTCGTATTTTCCCTATAAATACGAAACGCCGGGTGCTATCGTTTCAGGTAGGGCATTGTTATACAGATAAGGGTGTCATCTACACAACGAGACCGTTCCTGGGTTGTAATTCCACACCTGCGCTAAATGGCACGTGTTATTGTGTCTGTTTTTCCGTTTTTGGTGAAAACGCCTATACGTTTCAATGGGAATCGCATTCAAATTAATATTTCAATAACCCCTGGTGCTACCACCTCATACGAGGTATCGTTGGATAGGTATGATTGCAAGCTACAAAACAACACCGCGCTCGAGTTTTTATTCGACTGCTACACTAAAGAACGACCTTAAATAGGTTTCGTTTACATTTGGCGAAAAAACGTCCCGTTCAGGTTTTTTTTTTTTTTTTTTTTTGAATGAATATTTAAATAACCACAGGTGGTATCAATTGAATCAAGGCATGCCTGGAAAGGTATTACTGCGAGCTACAAAACAAGACCTTTAGCACGGAAACGAGTGTGACCCTAACCCTAAACCCTAACCCTAACTCTAAACCCGAGTCACACTAGTTTTGATGGGCCACAGCTGGAGCTGCGTGCCTGCAACGGAGAGTGGGAGAGCTGGAGAGTGGGAGAGCTTGGGAGTGGGACGGCACTTGCATCCCAGTCGGATGCTGGGCTTTGGGACGCTCCGTCCTTTTCACCGGCCATGGATGCGGCCAGGGCAGGGGGATGGATGCCTGGGACACGAGCCCAGTGCGGGGAGCTGCACGGCGGTTCGCCGGGGCCCCGCGTCCCGGGTGAACAGCGATTAATACGAAACGCCAGGTGCTGTCGTTTCAGGTAGGGCATTCATTAATTCATTAATTCATTAAATGCACGTCCCCCCCCCCGGGTGCACGAGTGTTCTGAGCTCGGGCTGAACACTTGCTCGTCCCCCCCCCCCCCCGCCCCCGGTGGAGCTGCACGGCGGAACAGCGATGAATTAATTAAATGCACGTCCCGTGTTCCCCCCGGGAGCACGGGCGTTATGGGTCCGGGGCGGCGGGAGCTGTCCCCGGGGCCGTGGAACCCTGCCCGGGCAAGTGGGAGCAGAGGCCGGGCTGGAGTTCCGCGAGCTCGGGCTGAACACCTGCACAAGCGCCGCTGCGGAGACCCGTTAGAAGCAGCCCCGCCGGAGGCCAGCGAAAATAGCCGAGAGTTAAGCCCCCCCTCCCCTCCCCTCCCCGCCGTGTCTTCGGCAGCATCGCGCCGCTTCAAGACGGACGGGGCTCTGGTCACGTCACAATCAATTCACATGACCAGAGGCCCGTCCGACGTGACGTGGCGGACGTCTGCCGAAGACACAGCGAGGGGGGGAGGGGCTTAACTCTCGGCTATTTTCGGACTCGGCGAGAAGGCAGCAGCGGGACGCTCCGTTCACGGCTCACTCCCCGCGGTCCCCGCTGACCGATCGGAGCCGGTTTTAGCGCTCCAGGCAGTCGGATACTTTAGCGCCTCAGCAGCGGGGGCGACGACCTCTAACATTCCCCGGGGAGCTGCCCGAGTGTAAGGCCGGGACCCCCGTCTGCTGGGGGAAAAAAATACCTGCACGTCCCCTCCCCCTCCCCCCCGTGTGCACGGGTGTTATGAGCTCGGGCTGAACACCTGCTCGTCCCCCCCGCCCCCGGGGAGCTGCACGGCGGAACAGCGATTCATTAATTAATTAAATGCACGCGCCCCCCCCCCCCCCCCCCCCGGGTGCACGGGTGTTATGAGGCCGTGTTGCAGTTCCGCGAGCTCGGGGGAACACCTGCACAAGCGCTGCGGAGGCCCCCCTGTCCTTAACCCTTTCACACCTGGTGTCCATTACCATGTACATCACCTGTTTGAGCGTTTTTCGATAGTTCTAAAAACACCTGCAGTGTTTTTAGAAGAATTCCTACAGAAATCTGATTTTTTTTTTTTAGCAATTCAAATAAGAGTAACAGCATTTGCGTTGGGTCCCCGGTGTCATAAATATTTTCCACCAGTAGATGGCAGCAGCCCCTAAGAAGTGGAGTCGATAACCATTCAAATACTTGAAAAAGTACATTTGGATGAGTTTTGATGCCAATTTTGGCAGGCTCTCAAAGAATCAGCGAATGTGGTAGGGGGCTGAAAATTGCTACAGAGTACCTGTAGGACATGCAGATAAGTGGTGGGAAAGCACAGGTTGCTGGGCCTTTCGGTTCCGACGCTGCCCCTGTCCTTCAATGCCACTTCTAAGTGCACCGCAGGCCCCTTGAAAAAGTACATTTGGAAGAGTTTTGAAGCCGTGCAAGCAGGTAGAAACACCATTCCAAGGGCTGTAGTATCAGACTAACAGCCTGTAACTGAGCCCAGTGTTTTTAGAGCGATTCCTACAAAATTCAGCTTTTTTTCCCATTCAACTAAGGCGACCGCTGCTTTAAGCCTATGGGGCATTTGGAACAGCTTTGGCAGGCTCTCAAAGAATCAGCGAATGTGGTAGGGGGCTGAAAATTGCTACAGAGTACCTGTATTATATGCAGATAATAAATGTAGAAGCACAGGTTAATGGGGCTTTCGGTTCCGACGCTGCCCCTGTCCTTCAATGCCACTTCTAAGTGCACTGCAGGCCCCTTGAAAAAGTACATTTGGAAGGGTTTTGAAGCCGTGCAAGCAGGTAGAAACACCATTCCAAGGGCTGTAGTATCAGACTAACAGCCTGTAACTGAGCCCAGTGTTTTTAGAGCGATTCCTACAAAATTCAGCTTTTTTTCCCATTCAACTAAGGCGACCGCTGCTTTAAGCCTATGGGGCATTCGGAACAGCTTTGGCAGGCTCTCAAAGAATCAGCGAATGTGGTAGGTGGCTGAAAATTGCTACAGAGTACCTGTAGGACATGCAGATAATAAATGTAGAAGCTCAGGTTTATGGGGCTTTTGGTTGAAATGCAGCAGCTTGCCTTAGATTGACTCATACCGAGAGATTGCAGCACATTTGATCAGAACCTTTTTAAGTGGTTCTCGGCTGTGCGACCAGATAGAAGCTCCATTTAAATGGCTGTAGTATCAGAGAATTAGTCTCGAACAGTATTCAGTGGCCTTGTAATGAATCCTGCAAAAACTGATTGATAAGAAAAAAAATAAAAAGATTACTGGCAGATGCAAATTCACTTCTTTTTTTTTTTTATTTCTCTGGAACAGTAAGGGCTAGAGAAACCATTCAAACAGTTCCTGTATCAGGGTAGTAGGTAGCAATTGTGTACCAGATTTGAGACCAATCCGTTGAAAAACAGAGTTTTTATTCAAAAAAAGCAAGTGTGTTTTGTGGATTTCAATGTTAGCCTATGGGATTCTCGTCAAGTTGCGGGTTGGTGTAAAATTCGTATTTTCCCTATAAATACGAAACGCCGGGTGCTATCGTTTCAGGTAGGGCATTGTTATACAGATAAGGGTGTCATCTACACAACGAGACCGTTCCTGGGTTGTAATTCCACACCTGCGCTAAATGGCACGTGTTATTGTGTCTGTTTTTCCGTTTTTGGTGAAAACGCCTATACGTTTCAATGGGAATCGCATTCAAATTAATATTTCAATAACCCCTGGTGCTACCACCTCATACGAGGTATCGTTGGATAGGTATGATTGCAAGCTACAAAACAACACCGCGCTCGAGTTTTTATTCGACTGCTACACTAAAGAACGACCTTAAATAGGTTTCGTTTACATTTGGCGAAAAAACGTCCCGTTCAGGTTTTTTTTTTTTTTTTTTTTTGAATGAATATTTAAATAACCACAGGTGGTATCAATTGAATCAAGGCATGCCTGGAAAGGTATTACTGCGAGCTACAAAACAAGACCTTTAGCACGGAAACGAGTGTGACCCTAACCCTAAACCCTAACCCTAACTCTAAACCCGAGTCACACTAGTTTTGATGGGCCACAGCTGGAGCTGCGTGCCTGCAACGGAGAGTGGGAGAGCTGGAGAGTGGGAGAGCTTGGGAGTGGGACGGCACTTGCATCCCAGTCGGATGCTGGGCTTTGGGACGCTCCGTCCTTTTCACCGGCCATGGATGCGGCCAGGGCAGGGGGATGGATGCCTGGGACACGAGCCCAGTGCGGGGAGCTGCACGGCGGTTCGCCGGGGCCCCGCGTCCCGGGTGAACAGCGATTAATACGAAACGCCAGGTGCTGTCGTTTCAGGTAGGGCATTCATTAATTCATTAATTCATTAAATGCACGTCCCCCCCCCCGGGTGCACGAGTGTTCTGAGCTCGGGCTGAACACTTGCTCGTCCCCCCCCCCCCCCGCCCCCGGTGGAGCTGCACGGCGGAACAGCGATGAATTAATTAAATGCACGTCCCGTGTTCCCCCCGGGAGCACGGGCGTTATGGGTCCGGGGCGGCGGGAGCTGTCCCCGGGGCCGTGGAACCCTGCCCGGGCAAGTGGGAGCAGAGGCCGGGCTGGAGTTCCGCGAGCTCGGGCTGAACACCTGCACAAGCGCCGCTGCGGAGACCCGTTAGAAGCAGCCCCGCCGGAGGCCAGCGAAAATAGCCGAGAGTTAAGCCCCCCCTCCCCTCCCCTCCCCGCCGTGTCTTCGGCAGCATCGCGCCGCTTCAAGACGGACGGGGCTCTGGTCACGTCACAATCAATTCACATGACCAGAGGCCCGTCCGACGTGACGTGGCGGACGTCTGCCGAAGACACAGCGAGGGGGGGAGGGGCTTAACTCTCGGCTATTTTCGGACTCGGCGAGAAGGCAGCAGCGGGACGCTCCGTTCACGGCTCACTCCCCGCGGTCCCCGCTGACCGATCGGAGCCGGTTTTAGCGCTCCAGGCAGTCGGATACTTTAGCGCCTCAGCAGCGGGGGCGACGACCTCTAACATTCCCCGGGGAGCTGCCCGAGTGTAAGGCCGGGACCCCCGTCTGCTGGGGGAAAAAAATACCTGCACGTCCCCTCCCCCTCCCCCCCGTGTGCACGGGTGTTATGAGCTCGGGCTGAACACCTGCTCGTCCCCCCCGCCCCCGGGGAGCTGCACGGCGGAACAGCGATTCATTAATTAATTAAATGCACGCGCCCCCCCCCCCCCCCCCCCGGGTGCACGGGTGTTATGAGGCCGTGTTGCAGTTCCGCGAGCTCGGGGGAACACCTGCACAAGCGCTGCGGAGGCCCCCCTGTCCTTAACCCTTTCACACCTGGTGTCCATTACCATGTACATCACCTGTTTGAGCGTTTTTCGATAGTTCTAAAAACACCTGCAGTGTTTTTAGAAGAATTCCTACAGAAATCTGATTTTTTTTTTTTAGCAATTCAAATAAGAGTAACAGCATTTGCGTTGGGTCCCCGGTGTCATAAATATTTTCCACCAGTAGATGGCAGCAGCCCCTAAGAAGTGGAGTCGATAACCATTCAAATACTTGAAAAAGTACATTTGGATGAGTTTTGATGCCAATTTTGGCAGGCTCTCAAAGAATCAGCGAATGTGGTAGGGGGCTGAAAATTGCTACAGAGTACCTGTAGGACATGCAGATAAGTGGTGGGAAAGCACAGGTTGCTGGGCCTTTCGGTTCCGACGCTGCCCCTGTCCTTCAATGCCACTTCTAAGTGCACCGCAGGCCCCTTGAAAAAGTACATTTGGAAGAGTTTTGAAGCCGTGCAAGCAGGTAGAAACACCATTCCAAGGGCTGTAGTATCAGACTAACAGCCTGTAACTGAGCCCAGTGTTTTTAGAGCGATTCCTACAAAATTCAGCTTTTTTTCCCATTCAACTAAGGCGACCGCTGCTTTAAGCCTATGGGGCATTTGGAACAGCTTTGGCAGGCTCTCAAAGAATCAGCGAATGTGGTAGGGGGCTGAAAATTGCTACAGAGTACCTGTATTATATGCAGATAATAAATGTAGAAGCACAGGTTAATGGGGCTTTCGGTTCCGACGCTGCCCCTGTCCTTCAATGCCACTTCTAAGTGCACTGCAGGCCCCTTGAAAAAGTACATTTGGAAGGGTTTTGAAGCCGTGCAAGCAGGTAGAAACACCATTCCAAGGGCTGTAGTATCAGACTAACAGCCTGTAACTGAGCCCAGTGTTTTTAGAGCGATTCCTACAAAATTCAGCTTTTTTTCCCATTCAACTAAGGCGACCGCTGCTTTAAGCCTATGGGGCATTCGGAACAGCTTTGGCAGGCTCTCAAAGAATCAGCGAATGTGGTAGGTGGCTGAAAATTGCTACAGAGTACCTGTAGGACATGCAGATAATAAATGTAGAAGCTCAGGTTTATGGGGCTTTTGGTTGAAATGCAGCAGCTTGCCTTAGATTGACTCATACCGAGAGATTGCAGCACATTTGATCAGAACCTTTTTAAGTGGTTCTCGGCTGTGCGACCAGATAGAAGCTCCATTTAAATGGCTGTAGTATCAGAGAATTAGTCTCGAACAGTATTCAGTGGCCTTGTAATGAATCCTGCAAAAACTGATTGATAAGAAAAAAAATAAAAAGATTACTGGCAGATGCAAATTCACTTCTTTTTTTTTTTTATTTCTCTGGAACAGTAAGGGCTAGAGAAACCATTCAAACAGTTCCTGTATCAGGGTAGTAGGTAGCAATTGTGTACCAGATTTGAGACCAATCCGTTGAAAAACAGAGTTTTTATTCAAAAAAAGCAAGTGTGTTTTGTGGATTTCAATGTTAGCCTATGGGATTCTCGTCAAGTTGCGGGTTGGTGTAAAATTCGTATTTTCCCTATAAATACGAAACGCCGGGTGCTATCGTTTCAGGTAGGGCATTGTTATACAGATAAGGGTGTCATCTACACAACGAGACCGTTCCTGGGTTGTAATTCCACACCTGCGCTAAATGGCACGTGTTATTGTGTCTGTTTTTCCGTTTTTGGTGAAAACGCCTATACGTTTCAATGGGAATCGCATTCAAATTAATATTTCAATAACCCCTGGTGCTACCACCTCATACGAGGTATCGTTGGATAGGTATGATTGCAAGCTACAAAACAACACCGCGCTCGAGTTTTTATTCGACTGCTACACTAAAGAACGACCTTAAATAGGTTTCGTTTACATTTGGCGAAAAAACGTCCCGTTCAGGTTTTTTTTTTTTTTTTTTTTTTGAATGAATATTTAAATAACCACAGGTGGTATCAATTGAATCAAGGCATGCCTGGAAAGGTATTACTGCGAGCTACAAAACAAGACCTTTAGCACGGAAACGAGTGTGACCCTAACCCTAAACCCTAACCCTAACTCTAAACCCGAGTCACACTAGTTTTGATGGGCCACAGCTGGAGCTGCGTGCCTGCAACGGAGAGTGGGAGAGCTGGAGAGTGGGAGAGCTTGGGAGTGGGACGGCACTTGCATCCCAGTCGGATGCTGGGCTTTGGGACGCTCCGTCCTTTTCACCGGCCATGGATGCGGCCAGGGCAGGGGGATGGATGCCTGGGACACGAGCCCAGTGCGGGGAGCTGCACGGCGGTTCGCCGGGGCCCCGCGTCCCGGGTGAACAGCGATTAATACGAAACGCCAGGTGCTATCGTTTCAGGTAGGGCATTCATTAATTCATTAATTCATTAAATGCACGTCCCCCCCCCCGGGTGCACGAGTGTTCTGAGCTCGGGCTGAACACTTGCTCGTCCCCCCCCCCCCCCGCCCCCGGTGGAGCTGCACGGCGGAACAGCGATGAATTAATTAAATGCACGTCCCGTGTTCCCCCCGGGAGCACGGGCGTTATGGGTCCGGGGCGGCGGGAGCTGTCCCCGGGGCCGTGGAACCCTGCCCGGGCAAGTGGGAGCAGAGGCCGGGCTGGAGTTCCGCGAGCTCGGGCTGAACACCTGCACAAGCGCCGCTGCGGAGACCCGTTAGAAGCAGCCCCGCCGGAGGCCAGCGAAAATAGCCGAGAGTTAAGCCCCCCCTCCCCTCCCCTCCCCTCCCCGCCGTGTCTTCGGCAGCATCGCGCCGCTTCAAGACGGACGGGGCTCTGGTCACGTCACAATCAATTCACATGACCAGAGGCCCGTCCGACGTGACGTGGCGGACGTCTGCCGAAGACACAGCGAGGGGGGGAGGGGCTTAACTCTCGGCTATTTTCGGACTCGGCGAGAAGGCAGCAGCGGGACGCTCCGTTCACGGCTCACTCCCCGCGGTCCCCGCTGACCGATCGGAGCCGGTTTTAGCGCTCCAGGCAGTCGGATACTTTAGCGCCTCAGCAGCGGGGGCGACGACCTCTAACATTCCCCGGGGAGCTGCCCGAGTGTAAGGCCGGGACCCCCGTCTGCTGGGGGAAAAAAATACCTGCACGTCCCCTCCCCCTCCCCCCCGTGTGCACGGGTGTTATGAGCTCGGGCTGAACACCTGCTCGTCCCCCCCGCCCCCGGGGAGCTGCACGGCGGAACAGCGATTCATTAATTAATTAAATGCACGCGCCCCCCCCCCCCCCCCCGGGTGCACGGGTGTTATGAGGCCGTGTTGCAGTTCCGCGAGCTCGGGGGAACACCTGCACAAGCGCTGCGGAGGCCCCCCTGTCCTTAACCCTTTCACACCTGGTGTCCATTACCATGTACATCACCTGTTTGAGCGTTTTTCGATAGTTCTAAAAACACCTGCAGTGTTTTTAGAAGAATTCCTACAGAAATCTGATTTTTTTTTTTTAGCAATTCAAATAAGAGTAACAGCATTTGCGTTGGGTCCCCGGTGTCATAAATATTTTCCACCAGTAGATGGCAGCAGCCCCTAAGAAGTGGAGTCGATAACCATTCAAATACTTGAAAAAGTACATTTGGATGAGTTTTGATGCCAATTTTGGCAGGCTCTCAAAGAATCAGCGAATGTGGTAGGGGGCTGAAAATTGCTACAGAGTACCTGTAGGACATGCAGATAAGTGGTGGGAAAGCACAGGTTGCTGGGCCTTTCGGTTCCGACGCTGCCCCTGTCCTTCAATGCCACTTCTAAGTGCACCGCAGGCCCCTTGAAAAAGTACATTTGGAAGAGTTTTGAAGCCGTGCAAGCAGGTAGAAACACCATTCCAAGGGCTGTAGTATCAGACTAACAGCCTGTAACTGAGCCCAGTGTTTTTAGAGCGATTCCTACAAAATTCAGCTTTTTTTCCCATTCAACTAAGGCGACCGCTGCTTTAAGCCTATGGGGCATTTGGAACAGCTTTGGCAGGCTCTCAAAGAATCAGCGAATGTGGTAGGGGGCTGAAAATTGCTACAGAGTACCTGTATTATATGCAGATAATAAATGTAGAAGCACAGGTTAATGGGGCTTTCGGTTCCGACGCTGCCCCTGTCCTTCAATGCCACTTCTAAGTGCACTGCAGGCCCCTTGAAAAAGTACATTTGGAAGGGTTTTGAAGCCGTGCAAGCAGGTAGAAACACCATTCCAAGGGCTGTAGTATCAGACTAACAGCCTGTAACTGAGCCCAGTGTTTTTAGAGCGATTCCTACAAAATTCAGCTTTTTTTCCCATTCAACTAAGGCGACCGCTGCTTTAAGCCTATGGGGCATTCGGAACAGCTTTGGCAGGCTCTCAAAGAATCAGCGAATGTGGTAGGTGGCTGAAAATTGCTACAGAGTACCTGTAGGACATGCAGATAATAAATGTAGAAGCTCAGGTTTATGGGGCTTTTGGTTGAAATGCAGCAGCTTGCCTTAGATTGACTCATACCGAGAGATTGCAGCACATTTGATCAGAACCTTTTTAAGTGGTTCTCGGCTGTGCGACCAGATAGAAGCTCCATTTAAATGGCTGTAGTATCAGAGAATTAGTCTCGAACAGTATTCAGTGGCCTTGTAATGAATCCTGCAAAAACTGATTGATAAGAAAAAAAATAAAAAGATTACTGGCAGATGCAAATTCACTTCTTTTTTTTTTTTATTTCTCTGGAACAGTAAGGGCTAGAGAAACCATTCAAACAGTTCCTGTATCAGGGTAGTAGGTAGCAATTGTGTACCAGATTTGAGACCAATCCGTTGAAAAACAGAGTTTTTATTCAAAAAAAGCAAGTGTGTTTTGTGGATTTCAATGTTAGCCTATGGGATTCTCGTCAAGTTGCGGGTTGGTGTAAAATTCGTATTTTCCCTATAAATACGAAACGCCGGGTGCTATCGTTTCAGGTAGGGCATTGTTATACAGATAAGGGTGTCATCTACACAACGAGACCGTTCCTGGGTTGTAATTCCACACCTGCGCTAAATGGCACGTGTTATTGTGTCTGTTTTTCCGTTTTTGGTGAAAACGCCTATACGTTTCAATGGGAATCGCATTCAAATTAATATTTCAATAACCCCTGGTGCTACCACCTCATACGAGGTATCGTTGGATAGGTATGATTGCAAGCTACAAAACAACACCGCGCTCGAGTTTTTATTCGACTGCTACACTAAAGAACGACCTTAAATAGGTTTCGTTTACATTTGGCGAAAAAACGTCCCGTTCAGGTTTTTTTTTTTTTTTTTTTTTGAATGAATATTTAAATAACCACAGGTGGTATCAATTGAATCAAGGCATGCCTGGAAAGGTATTACTGCGAGCTACAAAACAAGACCTTTAGCACGGAAACGAGTGTGACCCTAACCCTAAACCCTAACCCTAACTCTAAACCCGAGTCACACTAGTTTTGATGGGCCACAGCTGGAGCTGCGTGCCTGCAACGGAGAGTGGGAGAGCTGGAGAGTGGGAGAGCTTGGGAGTGGGACGGCACTTGCATCCCAGTCGGATGCTGGGCTTTGGGACGCTCCGTCCTTTTCACCGGCCATGGATGCGGCCAGGGCAGGGGGATGGATGCCTGGGACACGAGCCCAGTGCGGGGAGCTGCACGGCGGTTCGCCGGGGCCCCGCGTCCCGGGTGAACAGCGATTAAATACGAAACGCCAGGTGCTATCGTTTCAGGTAGGGCATTCATTAATTCATTAATTCATTAAATGCACGTCCCCCCCCCCCGGGTGCACGAGTGTTCTGAGCTCGGGCTGAACACTTGCTCGTCCCCCCCCCCCCCCCGCCCCCGGTGGAGCTGCACGGCGGAACAGCGATGAATTAATTAAATGCACGTCCCGTGTTCCCCCCGGGAGCACGGGCGTTATGGGTCCGGGGCGGCGGGAGCTGTCCCCGGGGCCGTGGAACCCTGCCCGGGCAAGTGGGAGCAGAGGCCGGGCTGGAGTTCCGCGAGCTCGGGCTGAACACCTGCACAAGCGCCGCTGCGGAGACCCGTTAGAAGCAGCCCCGCCGGAGGCCAGCGAAAATAGCCGAGAGTTAAGCCCCCCCTCCCCTCCCCTCCCCTCCCCGCCGTGTCTTCGGCAGCATCGCGCCGCTTCAAGACGGACGGGGCTCTGGTCACGTCACAATCAATTCACATGACCAGAGGCCCGTCCGACGTGACGTGGCGGACGTCTGCCGAAGACACAGCGAGGGGGGGAGGGGCTTAACTCTCGGCTATTTTCGGACTCGGCGAGAAGGCAGCAGCGGGACGCTCCGTTCACGGCTCACTCCCCGCGGTCCCCGCTGACCGATCGGAGCCGGTTTTAGCGCTCCAGGCAGTCGGATACTTTAGCGCCTCAGCAGCGGGGGCGACGACCTCTAACATTCCCCGGGGAGCTGCCCGAGTGTAAGGCCGGGACCCCCGTCTGCTGGGGGAAAAAAATACCTGCACGTCCCCTCCCCCTCCCCCCCGTGTGCACGGGTGTTATGAGCTCGGGCTGAACACCTGCTCGTCCCCCCCGCCCCCGGGGAGCTGCACGGCGGAACAGCGATTCATTAATTAATTAAATGCACGCGCCCCCCCCCCCCCCCCCCGGGTGCACGGGTGTTATGAGGCCGTGTTGCAGTTCCGCGAGCTCGGGGGAACACCTGCACAAGCGCTGCGGAGGCCCCCCTGTCCTTAACCCTTTCACACCTGGTGTCCATTACCATGTACATCACCTGTTTGAGCGTTTTTCGATAGTTCTAAAAACACCTGCAGTGTTTTTAGAAGAATTCCTACAGAAATCTGATTTTTTTTTTTTAGCAATTCAAATAAGAGTAACAGCATTTGCGTTGGGTCCCCGGTGTCATAAATATTTTCCACCAGTAGATGGCAGCAGCCCCTAAGAAGTGGAGTCGATAACCATTCAAATACTTGAAAAAGTACATTTGGATGAGTTTTGATGCCAATTTTGGCAGGCTCTCAAAGAATCAGCGAATGTGGTAGGGGGCTGAAAATTGCTACAGAGTACCTGTAGGACATGCAGATAAGTGGTGGGAAAGCACAGGTTGCTGGGCCTTTCGGTTCCGACGCTGCCCCTGTCCTTCAATGCCACTTCTAAGTGCACCGCAGGCCCCTTGAAAAAGTACATTTGGAAGAGTTTTGAAGCCGTGCAAGCAGGTAGAAACACCATTCCAAGGGCTGTAGTATCAGACTAACAGCCTGTAACTGAGCCCAGTGTTTTTAGAGCGATTCCTACAAAATTCAGCTTTTTTTCCCATTCAACTAAGGCGACCGCTGCTTTAAGCCTATGGGGCATTTGGAACAGCTTTGGCAGGCTCTCAAAGAATCAGCGAATGTGGTAGGGGGCTGAAAATTGCTACAGAGTACCTGTATTATATGCAGATAATAAATGTAGAAGCACAGGTTAATGGGGCTTTCGGTTCCGACGCTGCCCCTGTCCTTCAATGCCACTTCTAAGTGCACTGCAGGCCCCTTGAAAAAGTACATTTGGAAGGGTTTTGAAGCCGTGCAAGCAGGTAGAAACACCATTCCAAGGGCTGTAGTATCAGACTAACAGCCTGTAACTGAGCCCAGTGTTTTTAGAGCGATTCCTACAAAATTCAGCTTTTTTTCCCATTCAACTAAGGCGACCGCTGCTTTAAGCCTATGGGGCATTCGGAACAGCTTTGGCAGGCTCTCAAAGAATCAGCGAATGTGGTAGGTGGCTGAAAATTGCTACAGAGTACCTGTAGGACATGCAGATAATAAATGTAGAAGCTCAGGTTTATGGGGCTTTTGGTTGAAATGCAGCAGCTTGCCTTAGATTGACTCATACCGAGAGATTGCAGCACATTTGATCAGAACCTTTTTAAGTGGTTCTCGGCTGTGCGACCAGATAGAAGCTCCATTTAAATGGCTGTAGTATCAGAGAATTAGTCTCGAACAGTATTCAGTGGCCTTGTAATGAATCCTGCAAAAACTGATTGATAAGAAAAAAAATAAAAAGATTACTGGCAGATGCAAATTCACTTCTTTTTTTTTTTTATTTCTCTGGAACAGTAAGGGCTAGAGAAACCATTCAAACAGTTCCTGTATCAGGGTAGTAGGTAGCAATTGTGTACCAGATTTGAGACCAATCCGTTGAAAAACAGAGTTTTTATTCAAAAAAAGCAAGTGTGTTTTGTGGATTTCAATGTTAGCCTATGGGATTCTCGTCAAGTTGCGGGTTGGTGTAAAATTCGTATTTTCCCTATAAATACGAAACGCCGGGTGCTATCGTTTCAGGTAGGGCATTGTTATACAGATAAGGGTGTCATCTACACAACGAGACCGTTCCTGGGTTGTAATTCCACACCTGCGCTAAATGGCACGTGTTATTGTGTCTGTTTTTCCGTTTTTGGTGAAAACGCCTATACGTTTCAATGGGAATCGCATTCAAATTAATATTTCAATAACCCCTGGTGCTACCACCTCATACGAGGTATCGTTGGATAGGTATGATTGCAAGCTACAAAACAACACCGCGCTCGAGTTTTTATTCGACTGCTACACTAAAGAACGACCTTAAATAGGTTTCGTTTACATTTGGCGAAAAAACGTCCCGTTCAGGTTTTTTTTTTTTTTTTTTTTTGAATGAATATTTAAATAACCACAGGTGGTATCAATTGAATCAAGGCATGCCTGGAAAGGTATTACTGCGAGCTACAAAACAAGACCTTTAGCACGGAAACGAGTGTGACCCTAACCCTAAACCCTAACCCTAACTCTAAACCCGAGTCACACTAGTTTTGATGGGCCACAGCTGGAGCTGCGTGCCTGCAACGGAGAGTGGGAGAGCTGGAGAGTGGGAGAGCTTGGGAGTGGGACGGCACTTGCATCCCAGTCGGATGCTGGGCTTTGGGACGCTCCGTCCTTTTCACCGGCCATGGATGCGGCCAGGGCAGGGGGATGGATGCCTGGGACACGAGCCCAGTGCGGGGAGCTGCACGGCGGTTCGCCGGGGCCCCGCGTCCCGGGTGAACAGCGATTAATACGAAACGCCAGGTGCTATCGTTTCAGGTAGGGCATTCATTAATTCATTAATTCATTAAATGCACGTCCCCCCCCCCCCGGGTGCACGAGTGTTCTGAGCTCGGGCTGAACACTTGCTCGTCCCCCCCCCCCCCCCGCCCCCGGTGGAGCTGCACGGCGGAACAGCGATGAATTAATTAAATGCACGTCCCGTGTTCCCCCCGGGAGCACGGGCGTTATGGGTCCGGGGCGGCGGGAGCTGTCCCCGGGGCCGTGGAACCCTGCCCGGGCAAGTGGGAGCAGAGGCCGGGCTGGAGTTCCGCGAGCTCGGGCTGAACACCTGCACAAGCGCCGCTGCGGAGACCCGTTAGAAGCAGCCCCGCCGGAGGCCAGCGAAAATAGCCGAGAGTTAAGCCCCCCCTCCCCTCCCCTCCCCTCCCCGCCGTGTCTTCGGCAGCATCGCGCCGCTTCAAGACGGACGGGGCTCTGGTCACGTCACAATCAATTCACATGACCAGAGGCCCGTCCGACGTGACGTGGCGGACGTCTGCCGAAGACACAGCGAGGGGGGGAGGGGCTTAACTCTCGGCTATTTTCGGACTCGGCGAGAAGGCAGCAGCGGGACGCTCCGTTCACGGCTCACTCCCCGCGGTCCCCGCTGACCGATCGGAGCCGGTTTTAGCGCTCCAGGCAGTCGGATACTTTAGCGCCTCAGCAGCGGGGGCGACGACCTCTAACATTCCCCGGGGAGCTGCCCGAGTGTAAGGCCGGGACCCCCGTCTGCTGGGGGGAAAAAATACCTGCACGTCCCCTCCCCCTCCCCCCCGTGTGCACGGGTGTTATGAGCTCGGGCTGAACACCTGCTCGTCCCCCCCGCCCCCGGGGAGCTGCACGGCGGAACAGCGATTCATTAATTAATTAAATGCACGCGCCCCCCCCCCCCCCCCCGGGTGCACGGGTGTTATGAGGCCGTGTTGCAGTTCCGCGAGCTCGGGGGAACACCTGCACAAGCGCTGCGGAGGCCCCCCTGTCCTTAACCCTTTCACACCTGGTGTCCATTACCATGTACATCACCTGTTTGAGCGTTTTTCGATAGTTCTAAAAACACCTGCAGTGTTTTTAGAAGAATTCCTACAGAAATCTGATTTTTTTTTTTTAGCAATTCAAATAAGAGTAACAGCATTTGCGTTGGGTCCCCGGTGTCATAAATATTTTCCACCAGTAGATGGCAGCAGCCCCTAAGAAGTGGAGTCGATAACCATTCAAATACTTGAAAAAGTACATTTGGATGAGTTTTGATGCCAATTTTGGCAGGCTCTCAAAGAATCAGCGAATGTGGTAGGGGGCTGAAAATTGCTACAGAGTACCTGTAGGACATGCAGATAAGTGGTGGGAAAGCACAGGTTGCTGGGCCTTTCGGTTCCGACGCTGCCCCTGTCCTTCAATGCCACTTCTAAGTGCACCGCAGGCCCCTTGAAAAAGTACATTTGGAAGAGTTTTGAAGCCGTGCAAGCAGGTAGAAACACCATTCCAAGGGCTGTAGTATCAGACTAACAGCCTGTAACTGAGCCCAGTGTTTTTAGAGCGATTCCTACAAAATTCAGCTTTTTTTCCCATTCAACTAAGGCGACCGCTGCTTTAAGCCTATGGGGCATTTGGAACAGCTTTGGCAGGCTCTCAAAGAATCAGCGAATGTGGTAGGGGGCTGAAAATTGCTACAGAGTACCTGTATTATATGCAGATAATAAATGTAGAAGCACAGGTTAATGGGGCTTTCGGTTCCGACGCTGCCCCTGTCCTTCAATGCCACTTCTAAGTGCACTGCAGGCCCCTTGAAAAAGTACATTTGGAAGGGTTTTGAAGCCGTGCAAGCAGGTAGAAACACCATTCCAAGGGCTGTAGTATCAGACTAACAGCCTGTAACTGAGCCCAGTGTTTTTAGAGCGATTCCTACAAAATTCAGCTTTTTTTCCCATTCAACTAAGGCGACCGCTGCTTTAAGCCTATGGGGCATTCGGAACAGCTTTGGCAGGCTCTCAAAGAATCAGCGAATGTGGTAGGTGGCTGAAAATTGCTACAGAGTACCTGTAGGACATGCAGATAATAAATGTAGAAGCTCAGGTTTATGGGGCTTTTGGTTGAAATGCAGCAGCTTGCCTTAGATTGACTCATACCGAGAGATTGCAGCACATTTGATCAGAACCTTTTTAAGTGGTTCTCGGCTGTGCGACCAGATAGAAGCTCCATTTAAATGGCTGTAGTATCAGAGAATTAGTCTCGAACAGTATTCAGTGGCCTTGTAATGAATCCTGCAAAAACTGATTGATAAGAAAAAAAATAAAAAGATTACTGGCAGATGCAAATTCACTTCTTTTTTTTTTTTATTTCTCTGGAACAGTAAGGGCTAGAGAAACCATTCAAACAGTTCCTGTATCAGGGTAGTAGGTAGCAATTGTGTACCAGATTTGAGACCAATCCGTTGAAAAACAGAGTTTTTATTCAAAAAAAGCAAGTGTGTTTTGTGGATTTCAATGTTAGCCTATGGGATTCTCGTCAAGTTGCGGGTTGGTGTAAAATTCGTATTTTCCCTATAAATACGAAACGCCGGGTGCTATCGTTTCAGGTAGGGCATTGTTATACAGATAAGGGTGTCATCTACACAACGAGACCGTTCCTGGGTTGTAATTCCACACCTGCGCTAAATGGCACGTGTTATTGTGTCTGTTTTTCCGTTTTTGGTGAAAACGCCTATACGTTTCAATGGGAATCGCATTCAAATTAATATTTCAATAACCCCTGGTGCTACCACCTCATACGAGGTATCGTTGGATAGGTATGATTGCAAGCTACAAAACAACACCGCGCTCGAGTTTTTATTCGACTGCTACACTAAAGAACGACCTTAAATAGGTTTCGTTTACATTTGGCGAAAAAACGTCCCGTTCAGGTTTTTTTTTTTTTTTTTTTTTGAATGAATATTTAAATAACCACAGGTGGTATCAATTGAATCAAGGCATGCCTGGAAAGGTATTACTGCGAGCTACAAAACAAGACCTTTAGCACGGAAACGAGTGTGACCCTAACCCTAAACCCTAACCCTAACTCTAAACCCGAGTCACACTAGTTTTGATGGGCCACAGCTGGAGCTGCGTGCCTGCAACGGAGAGTGGGAGAGCTGGAGAGTGGGAGAGCTTGGGAGTGGGACGGCACTTGCATCCCAGTCGGATGCTGGGCTTTGGGACGCTCCGTCCTTTTCACCGGCCATGGATGCGGCCAGGGCAGGGGGATGGATGCCTGGGACACGAGCCCAGTGCGGGGAGCTGCACGGCGGTTCGCCGGGGCCCCGCGTCCCGGGTGAACAGCGATTAATACGAAACGCCAGGTGCTATCGTTTCAGGTAGGGCATTCATTAATTCATTAATTCATTAAATGCACGTCCCCCCCCCCCGGGTGCACGAGTGTTCTGAGCTCGGGCTGAACACTTGCTCGTCCCCCCCCCCCCCCCGCCCCCGGTGGAGCTGCACGGCGGAACAGCGATGAATTAATTAAATGCACGTCCCGTGTTCCCCCCGGGAGCACGGGCGTTATGGGTCCGGGGCGGCGGGAGCTGTCCCCGGGGCCGTGGAACCCTGCCCGGGCAAGTGGGAGCAGAGGCCGGGCTGGAGTTCCGCGAGCTCGGGCTGAACACCTGCACAAGCGCCGCTGCGGAGACCCGTTAGAAGCAGCCCCGCCGGAGGCCAGCGAAAATAGCCGAGAGTTAAGCCCCCCCTCCCCTCCCCTCCCCTCCCCGCCGTGTCTTCGGCAGCATCGCGCCGCTTCAAGACGGACGGGGCTCTGGTCACGTCACAATCAATTCACATGACCAGAGGCCCGTCCGACGTGACGTGGCGGACGTCTGCCGAAGACACAGCGAGGGGGGGAGGGGCTTAACTCTCGGCTATTTTCGGACTCGGCGAGAAGGCAGCAGCGGGACGCTCCGTTCACGGCTCACTCCCCGCGGTCCCCGCTGACCGATCGGAGCCGGTTTTAGCGCTCCAGGCAGTCGGATACTTTAGCGCCTCAGCAGCGGGGGCGACGACCTCTAACATTCCCCGGGGAGCTGCCCGAGTGTAAGGCCGGGACCCCCGTCTGCTGGGGGGAAAAAATACCTGCACGTCCCCTCCCCCTCCCCCCCGTGTGCACGGGTGTTATGAGCTCGGGCTGAACACCTGCTCGTCCCCCCCGCCCCCGGGGAGCTGCACGGCGGAACAGCGATTCATTAATTAATTAAATGCACGCGCCCCCCCCCCCCCCCCCCGGGTGCACGGGTGTTATGAGGCCGTGTTGCAGTTCCGCGAGCTCGGGGGAACACCTGCACAAGCGCTGCGGAGGCCCCCCTGTCCTTAACCCTTTCACACCTGGTGTCCATTACCATGTACATCACCTGTTTGAGCGTTTTTCGATAGTTCTAAAAACACCTGCAGTGTTTTTAGAAGAATTCCTACAGAAATCTGATTTTTTTTTTTTAGCAATTCAAATAAGAGTAACAGCATTTGCGTTGGGTCCCCGGTGTCATAAATATTTTCCACCAGTAGATGGCAGCAGCCCCTAAGAAGTGGAGTCGATAACCATTCAAATACTTGAAAAAGTACATTTGGATGAGTTTTGATGCCAATTTTGGCAGGCTCTCAAAGAATCAGCGAATGTGGTAGGGGGCTGAAAATTGCTACAGAGTACCTGTAGGACATGCAGATAAGTGGTGGGAAAGCACAGGTTGCTGGGCCTTTCGGTTCCGACGCTGCCCCTGTCCTTCAATGCCACTTCTAAGTGCACCGCAGGCCCCTTGAAAAAGTACATTTGGAAGAGTTTTGAAGCCGTGCAAGCAGGTAGAAACACCATTCCAAGGGCTGTAGTATCAGACTAACAGCCTGTAACTGAGCCCAGTGTTTTTAGAGCGATTCCTACAAAATTCAGCTTTTTTTCCCATTCAACTAAGGCGACCGCTGCTTTAAGCCTATGGGGCATTTGGAACAGCTTTGGCAGGCTCTCAAAGAATCAGCGAATGTGGTAGGGGGCTGAAAATTGCTACAGAGTACCTGTATTATATGCAGATAATAAATGTAGAAGCACAGGTTAATGGGGCTTTCGGTTCCGACGCTGCCCCTGTCCTTCAATGCCACTTCTAAGTGCACTGCAGGCCCCTTGAAAAAGTACATTTGGAAGGGTTTTGAAGCCGTGCAAGCAGGTAGAAACACCATTCCAAGGGCTGTAGTATCAGACTAACAGCCTGTAACTGAGCCCAGTGTTTTTAGAGCGATTCCTACAAAATTCAGCTTTTTTTCCCATTCAACTAAGGCGACCGCTGCTTTAAGCCTATGGGGCATTCGGAACAGCTTTGGCAGGCTCTCAAAGAATCAGCGAATGTGGTAGGTGGCTGAAAATTGCTACAGAGTACCTGTAGGACATGCAGATAATAAATGTAGAAGCTCAGGTTTATGGGGCTTTTGGTTGAAATGCAGCAGCTTGCCTTAGATTGACTCATACCGAGAGATTGCAGCACATTTGATCAGAACCTTTTTAAGTGGTTCTCGGCTGTGCGACCAGATAGAAGCTCCATTTAAATGGCTGTAGTATCAGAGAATTAGTCTCGAACAGTATTCAGTGGCCTTGTAATGAATCCTGCAAAAACTGATTGATAAGAAAAAAAATAAAAAGATTACTGGCAGATGCAAATTCACTTCTTTTTTTTTTTTATTTCTCTGGAACAGTAAGGGCTAGAGAAACCATTCAAACAGTTCCTGTATCAGGGTAGTAGGTAGCAATTGTGTACCAGATTTGAGACCAATCCGTTGAAAAACAGAGTTTTTATTCAAAAAAAGCAAGTGTGTTTTGTGGATTTCAATGTTAGCCTATGGGATTCTCGTCAAGTTGCGGGTTGGTGTAAAATTCGTATTTTCCCTATAAATACGAAACGCCGGGTGCTATCGTTTCAGGTAGGGCATTGTTATACAGATAAGGGTGTCATCTACACAACGAGACCGTTCCTGGGTTGTAATTCCACACCTGCGCTAAATGGCACGTGTTATTGTGTCTGTTTTTCCGTTTTTGGTGAAAACGCCTATACGTTTCAATGGGAATCGCATTCAAATTAATATTTCAATAACCCCTGGTGCTACCACCTCATACGAGGTATCGTTGGATAGGTATGATTGCAAGCTACAAAACAACACCGCGCTCGAGTTTTTATTCGACTGCTACACTAAAGAACGACCTTAAATAGGTTTCGTTTACATTTGGCGAAAAAACGTCCCGTTCAGGTTTTTTTTTTTTTTTTTTTTTGAATGAATATTTAAATAACCACAGGTGGTATCAATTGAATCAAGGCATGCCTGGAAAGGTATTACTGCGAGCTACAAAACAAGACCTTTAGCACGGAAACGAGTGTGACCCTAACCCTAAACCCTAACCCTAACTCTAAACCCGAGTCACACTAGTTTTGATGGGCCACAGCTGGAGCTGCGTGCCTGCAACGGAGAGTGGGAGAGCTGGAGAGTGGGAGAGCTTGGGAGTGGGACGGCACTTGCATCCCAGTCGGATGCTGGGCTTTGGGACGCTCCGTCCTTTTCACCGGCCATGGATGCGGCCAGGGCAGGGGGATGGATGCCTGGGACACGAGCCCAGTGCGGGGAGCTGCACGGCGGTTCGCCGGGGCCCCGCGTCCCGGGTGAACAGCGATTAATACGAAACGCCAGGTGCTATCGTTTCAGGTAGGGCATTCATTAATTCATTAATTCATTAAATGCACGTCCCCCCCCCCCGGGTGCACGAGTGTTCTGAGCTCGGGCTGAACACTTGCTCGTCCCCCCCCCCCCCCGCCCCCGGTGGAGCTGCACGGCGGAACAGCGATGAATTAATTAAATGCACGTCCCGTGTTCCCCCCGGGAGCACGGGCGTTATGGGTCCGGGGCGGCGGGAGCTGTCCCCGGGGCCGTGGAACCCTGCCCGGGCAAGTGGGAGCAGAGGCCGGGCTGGAGTTCCGCGAGCTCGGGCTGAACACCTGCACAAGCGCCGCTGCGGAGACCCGTTAGAAGCAGCCCCGCCGGAGGCCAGCGAAAATAGCCGAGAGTTAAGCCCCCCCTCCCCTCCCCTCCCCGCCGTGTCTTCGGCAGCATCGCGCCGCTTCAAGACGGACGGGGCTCTGGTCACGTCACAATCAATTCACATGACCAGAGGCCCGTCCGACGTGACGTGGCGGACGTCTGCCGAAGACACAGCGAGGGGGGGAGGGGCTTAACTCTCGGCTATTTTCGGACTCGGCGAGAAGGCAGCAGCGGGACGCTCCGTTCACGGCTCACTCCCCGCGGTCCCCGCTGACCGATCGGAGCCGGTTTTAGCGCTCCAGGCAGTCGGATACTTTAGCGCCTCAGCAGCGGGGGCGACGACCTCTAACATTCCCCGGGGAGCTGCCCGAGTGTAAGGCCGGGACCCCCGTCTGCTGGGGGGAAAAAATACCTGCACGTCCCCTCCCCCTCCCCCCCGTGTGCACGGGTGTTATGAGCTCGGGCTGAACACCTGCTCGTCCCCCCCGCCCCCGGGGAGCTGCACGGCGGAACAGCGATTCATTAATTAATTAAATGCACGCGCCCCCCCCCCCCCCCCCGGGTGCACGGGTGTTATGAGGCCGTGTTGCAGTTCCGCGAGCTCGGGGGAACACCTGCACAAGCGCTGCGGAGGCCCCCCTGTCCTTAACCCTTTCACACCTGGTGTCCATTACCATGTACATCACCTGTTTGAGCGTTTTTCGATAGTTCTAAAAACACCTGCAGTGTTTTTAGAAGAATTCCTACAGAAATCTGATTTTTTTTTTTTAGCAATTCAAATAAGAGTAACAGCATTTGCGTTGGGTCCCCGGTGTCATAAATATTTTCCACCAGTAGATGGCAGCAGCCCCTAAGAAGTGGAGTCGATAACCATTCAAATACTTGAAAAAGTACATTTGGATGAGTTTTGATGCCAATTTTGGCAGGCTCTCAAAGAATCAGCGAATGTGGTAGGGGGCTGAAAATTGCTACAGAGTACCTGTAGGACATGCAGATAAGTGGTGGGAAAGCACAGGTTGCTGGGCCTTTCGGTTCCGACGCTGCCCCTGTCCTTCAATGCCACTTCTAAGTGCACCGCAGGCCCCTTGAAAAAGTACATTTGGAAGAGTTTTGAAGCCGTGCAAGCAGGTAGAAACACCATTCCAAGGGCTGTAGTATCAGACTAACAGCCTGTAACTGAGCCCAGTGTTTTTAGAGCGATTCCTACAAAATTCAGCTTTTTTTCCCATTCAACTAAGGCGACCGCTGCTTTAAGCCTATGGGGCATTTGGAACAGCTTTGGCAGGCTCTCAAAGAATCAGCGAATGTGGTAGGGGGCTGAAAATTGCTACAGAGTACCTGTATTATATGCAGATAATAAATGTAGAAGCACAGGTTAATGGGGCTTTCGGTTCCGACGCTGCCCCTGTCCTTCAATGCCACTTCTAAGTGCACTGCAGGCCCCTTGAAAAAGTACATTTGGAAGGGTTTTGAAGCCGTGCAAGCAGGTAGAAACACCATTCCAAGGGCTGTAGTATCAGACTAACAGCCTGTAACTGAGCCCAGTGTTTTTAGAGCGATTCCTACAAAATTCAGCTTTTTTTCCCATTCAACTAAGGCGACCGCTGCTTTAAGCCTATGGGGCATTCGGAACAGCTTTGGCAGGCTCTCAAAGAATCAGCGAATGTGGTAGGTGGCTGAAAATTGCTACAGAGTACCTGTAGGACATGCAGATAATAAATGTAGAAGCTCAGGTTTATGGGGCTTTTGGTTGAAATGCAGCAGCTTGCCTTAGATTGACTCATACCGAGAGATTGCAGCACATTTGATCAGAACCTTTTTAAGTGGTTCTCGGCTGTGCGACCAGATAGAAGCTCCATTTAAATGGCTGTAGTATCAGAGAATTAGTCTCGAACAGTATTCAGTGGCCTTGTAATGAATCCTGCAAAAACTGATTGATAAGAAAAAAAATAAAAAGATTACTGGCAGATGCAAATTCACTTCTTTTTTTTTTTTATTTCTCTGGAACAGTAAGGGCTAGAGAAACCATTCAAACAGTTCCTGTATCAGGGTAGTAGGTAGCAATTGTGTACCAGATTTGAGACCAATCCGTTGAAAAACAGAGTTTTTATTCAAAAAAAGCAAGTGTGTTTTGTGGATTTCAATGTTAGCCTATGGGATTCTCGTCAAGTTGCGGGTTGGTGTAAAATTCGTATTTTCCCTATAAATACGAAACGCCGGGTGCTATCGTTTCAGGTAGGGCATTGTTATACAGATAAGGGTGTCATCTACACAACGAGACCGTTCCTGGGTTGTAATTCCACACCTGCGCTAAATGGCACGTGTTATTGTGTCTGTTTTTCCGTTTTTGGTGAAAACGCCTATACGTTTCAATGGGAATCGCATTCAAATTAATATTTCAATAACCCCTGGTGCTACCACCTCATACGAGGTATCGTTGGATAGGTATGATTGCAAGCTACAAAACAACACCGCGCTCGAGTTTTTATTCGACTGCTACACTAAAGAACGACCTTAAATAGGTTTCGTTTACATTTGGCGAAAAAACGTCCCGTTCAGGTTTTTTTTTTTTTTTTTTTTTGAATGAATATTTAAATAACCACAGGTGGTATCAATTGAATCAAGGCATGCCTGGAAAGGTATTACTGCGAGCTACAAAACAAGACCTTTAGCACGGAAACGAGTGTGACCCTAACCCTAAACCCTAACCCTAACTCTAAACCCGAGTCACACTAGTTTTGATGGGCCACAGCTGGAGCTGCGTGCCTGCAACGGAGAGTGGGAGAGCTGGAGAGTGGGAGAGCTTGGGAGTGGGACGGCACTTGCATCCCAGTCGGATGCTGGGCTTTGGGACGCTCCGTCCTTTTCACCGGCCATGGATGCGGCCAGGGCAGGGGGATGGATGCCTGGGACACGAGCCCAGTGCGGGGAGCTGCACGGCGGTTCGCCGGGGCCCCGCGTCCCGGGTGAACAGCGATTAATACGAAACGCCAGGTGCTATCGTTTCAGGTAGGGCATTCATTAATTCATTAATTCATTAAATGCACGTCCCCCCCCCCCCGGGTGCACGAGTGTTCTGAGCTCGGGCTGAACACTTGCTCGTCCCCCCCCCCCCCCGCCCCCGGTGGAGCTGCACGGCGGAACAGCGATGAATTAATTAAATGCACGTCCCGTGTTCCCCCCGGGAGCACGGGCGTTATGGGTCCGGGGCGGCGGGAGCTGTCCCCGGGGCCGTGGAACCCTGCCCGGGCAAGTGGGAGCAGAGGCCGGGCTGGAGTTCCGCGAGCTCGGGCTGAACACCTGCACAAGCGCCGCTGCGGAGACCCGTTAGAAGCAGCCCCGCCGGAGGCCAGCGAAAATAGCCGAGAGTTAAGCCCCCCCTCCCCTCCCCTCCCCTCCCCTCCCCGCCGTGTCTTCGGCAGCATCGCGCCGCTTCAAGACGGACGGGGCTCTGGTCACGTCACAATCAATTCACATGACCAGAGGCCCGTCCGACGTGACGTGGCGGACGTCTGCCGAAGACACAGCGAGGGGGGGAGGGGCTTAACTCTCGGCTATTTTCGGACTCGGCGAGAAGGCAGCAGCGGGACGCTCCGTTCACGGCTCACTCCCCGCGGTCCCCGCTGACCGATCGGAGCCGGTTTTAGCGCTCCAGGCAGTCGGATACTTTAGCGCCTCAGCAGCGGGGGCGACGACCTCTAACATTCCCCGGGGAGCTGCCCGAGTGTAAGGCCGGGACCCCCGTCTGCTGGGGGGAAAAAATACCTGCACGTCCCCTCCCCCTCCCCCCCGTGTGCACGGGTGTTATGAGCTCGGGCTGAACACCTGCTCGTCCCCCCCGCCCCCGGGGAGCTGCACGGCGGAACAGCGATTCATTAATTAATTAAATGCACGCGCCCCCCCCCCCCCCCCGGGTGCACGGGTGTTATGAGGCCGTGTTGCAGTTCCGCGAGCTCGGGGGAACACCTGCACAAGCGCTGCGGAGGCCCCCCTGTCCTTAACCCTTTCACACCTGGTGTCCATTACCATGTACATCACCTGTTTGAGCGTTTTTCGATAGTTCTAAAAACACCTGCAGTGTTTTTAGAAGAATTCCTACAGAAATCTGATTTTTTTTTTTTAGCAATTCAAATAAGAGTAACAGCATTTGCGTTGGGTCCCCGGTGTCATAAATATTTTCCACCAGTAGATGGCAGCAGCCCCTAAGAAGTGGAGTCGATAACCATTCAAATACTTGAAAAAGTACATTTGGATGAGTTTTGATGCCAATTTTGGCAGGCTCTCAAAGAATCAGCGAATGTGGTAGGGGGCTGAAAATTGCTACAGAGTACCTGTAGGACATGCAGATAAGTGGTGGGAAAGCACAGGTTGCTGGGCCTTTCGGTTCCGACGCTGCCCCTGTCCTTCAATGCCACTTCTAAGTGCACCGCAGGCCCCTTGAAAAAGTACATTTGGAAGAGTTTTGAAGCCGTGCAAGCAGGTAGAAACACCATTCCAAGGGCTGTAGTATCAGACTAACAGCCTGTAACTGAGCCCAGTGTTTTTAGAGCGATTCCTACAAAATTCAGCTTTTTTTCCCATTCAACTAAGGCGACCGCTGCTTTAAGCCTATGGGGCATTTGGAACAGCTTTGGCAGGCTCTCAAAGAATCAGCGAATGTGGTAGGGGGCTGAAAATTGCTACAGAGTACCTGTATTATATGCAGATAATAAATGTAGAAGCACAGGTTAATGGGGCTTTCGGTTCCGACGCTGCCCCTGTCCTTCAATGCCACTTCTAAGTGCACTGCAGGCCCCTTGAAAAAGTACATTTGGAAGGGTTTTGAAGCCGTGCAAGCAGGTAGAAACACCATTCCAAGGGCTGTAGTATCAGACTAACAGCCTGTAACTGAGCCCAGTGTTTTTAGAGCGATTCCTACAAAATTCAGCTTTTTTTCCCATTCAACTAAGGCGACCGCTGCTTTAAGCCTATGGGGCATTCGGAACAGCTTTGGCAGGCTCTCAAAGAATCAGCGAATGTGGTAGGTGGCTGAAAATTGCTACAGAGTACCTGTAGGACATGCAGATAATAAATGTAGAAGCTCAGGTTTATGGGGCTTTTGGTTGAAATGCAGCAGCTTGCCTTAGATTGACTCATACCGAGAGATTGCAGCACATTTGATCAGAACCTTTTTAAGTGGTTCTCGGCTGTGCGACCAGATAGAAGCTCCATTTAAATGGCTGTAGTATCAGAGAATTAGTCTCGAACAGTATTCAGTGGCCTTGTAATGAATCCTGCAAAAACTGATTGATAAGAAAAAAAATAAAAAGATTACTGGCAGATGCAAATTCACTTCTTTTTTTTTTTTATTTCTCTGGAACAGTAAGGGCTAGAGAAACCATTCAAACAGTTCCTGTATCAGGGTAGTAGGTAGCAATTGTGTACCAGATTTGAGACCAATCCGTTGAAAAACAGAGTTTTTATTCAAAAAAAGCAAGTGTGTTTTGTGGATTTCAATGTTAGCCTATGGGATTCTCGTCAAGTTGCGGGTTGGTGTAAAATTCGTATTTTCCCTATAAATACGAAACGCCGGGTGCTATCGTTTCAGGTAGGGCATTGTTATACAGATAAGGGTGTCATCTACACAACGAGACCGTTCCTGGGTTGTAATTCCACACCTGCGCTAAATGGCACGTGTTATTGTGTCTGTTTTTCCGTTTTTGGTGAAAACGCCTATACGTTTCAATGGGAATCGCATTCAAATTAATATTTCAATAACCCCTGGTGCTACCACCTCATACGAGGTATCGTTGGATAGGTATGATTGCAAGCTACAAAACAACACCGCGCTCGAGTTTTTATTCGACTGCTACACTAAAGAACGACCTTAAATAGGTTTCGTTTACATTTGGCGAAAAAACGTCCCGTTCAGGTTTTTTTTTTTTTTTTTTTTTGAATGAATATTTAAATAACCACAGGTGGTATCAATTGAATCAAGGCATGCCTGGAAAGGTATTACTGCGAGCTACAAAACAAGACCTTTAGCACGGAAACGAGTGTGACCCTAACCCTAAACCCTAACCCTAACTCTAAACCCGAGTCACACTAGTTTTGATGGGCCACAGCTGGAGCTGCGTGCCTGCAACGGAGAGTGGGAGAGCTGGAGAGTGGGAGAGCTTGGGAGTGGGACGGCACTTGCATCCCAGTCGGATGCTGGGCTTTGGGACGCTCCGTCCTTTTCACCGGCCATGGATGCGGCCAGGGCAGGGGGATGGATGCCTGGGACACGAGCCCAGTGCGGGGAGCTGCACGGCGGTTCGCCGGGGCCCCGCGTCCCGGGTGAACAGCGATTAATACGAAACGCCAGGTGCTATCGTTTCAGGTAGGGCATTCATTAATTCATTAATTCATTAAATGCACGTCCCCCCCCCCCGGGTGCACGAGTGTTCTGAGCTCGGGCTGAACACTTGCTCGTCCCCCCCCCCCCCCCGCCCCCGGTGGAGCTGCACGGCGGAACAGCGATGAATTAATTAAATGCACGTCCCGTGTTCCCCCCGGGAGCACGGGCGTTATGGGTCCGGGGCGGCGGGAGCTGTCCCCGGGGCCGTGGAACCCTGCCCGGGCAAGTGGGAGCAGAGGCCGGGCTGGAGTTCCGCGAGCTCGGGCTGAACACCTGCACAAGCGCCGCTGCGGAGACCCGTTAGAAGCAGCCCCGCCGGAGGCCAGCGAAAATAGCCGAGAGTTAAGCCCCCCCTCCCCTCCCCTCCCCTCCCCTCCCCGCCGTGTCTTCGGCAGCATCGCGCCGCTTCAAGACGGACGGGGCTCTGGTCACGTCACAATCAATTCACATGACCAGAGGCCCGTCCGACGTGACGTGGCGGACGTCTGCCGAAGACACAGCGAGGGGGGGAGGGGCTTAACTCTCGGCTATTTTCGGACTCGGCGAGAAGGCAGCAGCGGGACGCTCCGTTCACGGCTCACTCCCCGCGGTCCCCGCTGACCGATCGGAGCCGGTTTTAGCGCTCCAGGCAGTCGGATACTTTAGCGCCTCAGCAGCGGGGGCGACGACCTCTAACATTCCCCGGGGAGCTGCCCGAGTGTAAGGCCGGGACCCCCGTCTGCTGGGGGGAAAAAATACCTGCACGTCCCCTCCCCCTCCCCCCCGTGTGCACGGGTGTTATGAGCTCGGGCTGAACACCTGCTCGTCCCCCCCGCCCCCGGGGAGCTGCACGGCGGAACAGCGATTCATTAATTAATTAAATGCACGCGCCCCCCCCCCCCCCCCCCGGGTGCACGGGTGTTATGAGGCCGTGTTGCAGTTCCGCGAGCTCGGGGGAACACCTGCACAAGCGCTGCGGAGGCCCCCCTGTCCTTAACCCTTTCACACCTGGTGTCCATTACCATGTACATCACCTGTTTGAGCGTTTTTCGATAGTTCTAAAAACACCTGCAGTGTTTTTAGAAGAATTCCTACAGAAATCTGATTTTTTTTTTTTAGCAATTCAAATAAGAGTAACAGCATTTGCGTTGGGTCCCCGGTGTCATAAATATTTTCCACCAGTAGATGGCAGCAGCCCCTAAGAAGTGGAGTCGATAACCATTCAAATACTTGAAAAAGTACATTTGGATGAGTTTTGATGCCAATTTTGGCAGGCTCTCAAAGAATCAGCGAATGTGGTAGGGGGCTGAAAATTGCTACAGAGTACCTGTAGGACATGCAGATAAGTGGTGGGAAAGCACAGGTTGCTGGGCCTTTCGGTTCCGACGCTGCCCCTGTCCTTCAATGCCACTTCTAAGTGCACCGCAGGCCCCTTGAAAAAGTACATTTGGAAGAGTTTTGAAGCCGTGCAAGCAGGTAGAAACACCATTCCAAGGGCTGTAGTATCAGACTAACAGCCTGTAACTGAGCCCAGTGTTTTTAGAGCGATTCCTACAAAATTCAGCTTTTTTTCCCATTCAACTAAGGCGACCGCTGCTTTAAGCCTATGGGGCATTTGGAACAGCTTTGGCAGGCTCTCAAAGAATCAGCGAATGTGGTAGGGGGCTGAAAATTGCTACAGAGTACCTGTATTATATGCAGATAATAAATGTAGAAGCACAGGTTAATGGGGCTTTCGGTTCCGACGCTGCCCCTGTCCTTCAATGCCACTTCTAAGTGCACTGCAGGCCCCTTGAAAAAGTACATTTGGAAGGGTTTTGAAGCCGTGCAAGCAGGTAGAAACACCATTCCAAGGGCTGTAGTATCAGACTAACAGCCTGTAACTGAGCCCAGTGTTTTTAGAGCGATTCCTACAAAATTCAGCTTTTTTTCCCATTCAACTAAGGCGACCGCTGCTTTAAGCCTATGGGGCATTCGGAACAGCTTTGGCAGGCTCTCAAAGAATCAGCGAATGTGGTAGGTGGCTGAAAATTGCTACAGAGTACCTGTAGGACATGCAGATAATAAATGTAGAAGCTCAGGTTTATGGGGCTTTTGGTTGAAATGCAGCAGCTTGCCTTAGATTGACTCATACCGAGAGATTGCAGCACATTTGATCAGAACCTTTTTAAGTGGTTCTCGGCTGTGCGACCAGATAGAAGCTCCATTTAAATGGCTGTAGTATCAGAGAATTAGTCTCGAACAGTATTCAGTGGCCTTGTAATGAATCCTGCAAAAACTGATTGATAAGAAAAAAAATAAAAAGATTACTGGCAGATGCAAATTCACTTCTTTTTTTTTTTTATTTCTCTGGAACAGTAAGGGCTAGAGAAACCATTCAAACAGTTCCTGTATCAGGGTAGTAGGTAGCAATTGTGTACCAGATTTGAGACCAATCCGTTGAAAAACAGAGTTTTTATTCAAAAAAAGCAAGTGTGTTTTGTGGATTTCAATGTTAGCCTATGGGATTCTCGTCAAGTTGCGGGTTGGTGTAAAATTCGTATTTTCCCTATAAATACGAAACGCCGGGTGCTATCGTTTCAGGTAGGGCATTGTTATACAGATAAGGGTGTCATCTACACAACGAGACCGTTCCTGGGTTGTAATTCCACACCTGCGCTAAATGGCACGTGTTATTGTGTCTGTTTTTCCGTTTTTGGTGAAAACGCCTATACGTTTCAATGGGAATCGCATTCAAATTAATATTTCAATAACCCCTGGTGCTACCACCTCATACGAGGTATCGTTGGATAGGTATGATTGCAAGCTACAAAACAACACCGCGCTCGAGTTTTTATTCGACTGCTACACTAAAGAACGACCTTAAATAGGTTTCGTTTACATTTGGCGAAAAAACGTCCCGTTCAGGTTTTTTTTTTTTTTTTTTTTTGAATGAATATTTAAATAACCACAGGTGGTATCAATTGAATCAAGGCATGCCTGGAAAGGTATTACTGCGAGCTACAAAACAAGACCTTTAGCACGGAAACGAGTGTGACCCTAACCCTAAACCCTAACCCTAACTCTAAACCCGAGTCACACTAGTTTTGATGGGCCACAGCTGGAGCTGCGTGCCTGCAACGGAGAGTGGGAGAGCTGGAGAGTGGGAGAGCTTGGGAGTGGGACGGCACTTGCATCCCAGTCGGATGCTGGGCTTTGGGACGCTCCGTCCTTTTCACCGGCCATGGATGCGGCCAGGGCAGGGGGATGGATGCCTGGGACACGAGCCCAGTGCGGGGAGCTGCACGGCGGTTCGCCGGGGCCCCGCGTCCCGGGTGAACAGCGATTAATACGAAACGCCAGGTGCTATCGTTTCAGGTAGGGCATTCATTAATTCATTAATTCATTAAATGCACGTCCCCCCCCCCCGGGTGCACGAGTGTTCTGAGCTCGGGCTGAACACTTGCTCGTCCCCCCCCCCCCCCCGCCCCCGGTGGAGCTGCACGGCGGAACAGCGATGAATTAATTAAATGCACGTCCCGTGTTCCCCCCGGGAGCACGGGCGTTATGGGTCCGGGGCGGCGGGAGCTGTCCCCGGGGCCGTGGAACCCTGCCCGGGCAAGTGGGAGCAGAGGCCGGGCTGGAGTTCCGCGAGCTCGGGCTGAACACCTGCACAAGCGCCGCTGCGGAGACCCGTTAGAAGCAGCCCCGCCGGAGGCCAGCGAAAATAGCCGAGAGTTAAGCCCCCCCTCCCCTCCCCTCCCCGCCGTGTCTTCGGCAGCATCGCGCCGCTTCAAGACGGACGGGGCTCTGGTCACGTCACAATCAATTCACATGACCAGAGGCCCGTCCGACGTGACGTGGCGGACGTCTGCCGAAGACACAGCGAGGGGGGGAGGGGCTTAACTCTCGGCTATTTTCGGACTCGGCGAGAAGGCAGCAGCGGGACGCTCCGTTCACGGCTCACTCCCCGCGGTCCCCGCTGACCGATCGGAGCCGGTTTTAGCGCTCCAGGCAGTCGGATACTTTAGCGCCTCAGCAGCGGGGGCGACGACCTCTAACATTCCCCGGGGAGCTGCCCGAGTGTAAGGCCGGGACCCCCGTCTGCTGGGGGGAAAAAATACCTGCACGTCCCCTCCCCCTCCCCCCCGTGTGCACGGGTGTTATGAGCTCGGGCTGAACACCTGCTCGTCCCCCCCGCCCCCGGGGAGCTGCACGGCGGAACAGCGATTCATTAATTAATTAAATGCACGCGCCCCCCCCCCCCCCCCGGGTGCACGGGTGTTATGAGGCCGTGTTGCAGTTCCGCGAGCTCGGGGGAACACCTGCACAAGCGCTGCGGAGGCCCCCCTGTCCTTAACCCTTTCACACCTGGTGTCCATTACCATGTACATCACCTGTTTGAGCGTTTTTCGATAGTTCTAAAAACACCTGCAGTGTTTTTAGAAGAATTCCTACAGAAATCTGATTTTTTTTTTTTAGCAATTCAAATAAGAGTAACAGCATTTGCGTTGGGTCCCCGGTGTCATAAATATTTTCCACCAGTAGATGGCAGCAGCCCCTAAGAAGTGGAGTCGATAACCATTCAAATACTTGAAAAAGTACATTTGGATGAGTTTTGATGCCAATTTTGGCAGGCTCTCAAAGAATCAGCGAATGTGGTAGGGGGCTGAAAATTGCTACAGAGTACCTGTAGGACATGCAGATAAGTGGTGGGAAAGCACAGGTTGCTGGGCCTTTCGGTTCCGACGCTGCCCCTGTCCTTCAATGCCACTTCTAAGTGCACCGCAGGCCCCTTGAAAAAGTACATTTGGAAGAGTTTTGAAGCCGTGCAAGCAGGTAGAAACACCATTCCAAGGGCTGTAGTATCAGACTAACAGCCTGTAACTGAGCCCAGTGTTTTTAGAGCGATTCCTACAAAATTCAGCTTTTTTTCCCATTCAACTAAGGCGACCGCTGCTTTAAGCCTATGGGGCATTTGGAACAGCTTTGGCAGGCTCTCAAAGAATCAGCGAATGTGGTAGGGGGCTGAAAATTGCTACAGAGTACCTGTATTATATGCAGATAATAAATGTAGAAGCACAGGTTAATGGGGCTTTCGGTTCCGACGCTGCCCCTGTCCTTCAATGCCACTTCTAAGTGCACTGCAGGCCCCTTGAAAAAGTACATTTGGAAGGGTTTTGAAGCCGTGCAAGCAGGTAGAAACACCATTCCAAGGGCTGTAGTATCAGACTAACAGCCTGTAACTGAGCCCAGTGTTTTTAGAGCGATTCCTACAAAATTCAGCTTTTTTTCCCATTCAACTAAGGCGACCGCTGCTTTAAGCCTATGGGGCATTCGGAACAGCTTTGGCAGGCTCTCAAAGAATCAGCGAATGTGGTAGGTGGCTGAAAATTGCTACAGAGTACCTGTAGGACATGCAGATAATAAATGTAGAAGCTCAGGTTTATGGGGCTTTTGGTTGAAATGCAGCAGCTTGCCTTAGATTGACTCATACCGAGAGATTGCAGCACATTTGATCAGAACCTTTTTAAGTGGTTCTCGGCTGTGCGACCAGATAGAAGCTCCATTTCAATGGCTGTAGTATCAGAGAATTAGTCTCGAACAGGATTCAGTGGCCTTGTAATGAATCCTGCAAAAACTGATTGATAAGAAAAAAAATAAAAAGATTACTGGCAGATGCAAATTCACTTCTTTTTTTTTTTTATTTCTCTGGAACAGTAAGGGCTAGAGAAACCATTCAAACAGTTCCTGTATCAGGGTAGTAGGTAGCAATTGTGTACCAAATTTGAGACCAATCCGTTGAAAAACAGAGTTTTTATTCAAAAAAAGCAAGTGTGTTTTGTGGATTTCAATGTTAGCCTATGGGATTCTCGTCAAGTTGCGGGTTGGTGTAAAATTCGTATTTTCCCTATAAATACGAAACGCCGGGTGCTATCGTTTCAGGTAGGGCATTGTTATACAGATAAGGGTGTCATCTACACAACGAGACCGTTCCTGGGTTGTAATTCCACACCTGCGCTAAATGGCACGTGTTATTGTGTCTGTTTTTCCGTTTTTGGTGAAAACGCCTATACGTTTCAATGGGAATCGCATTCAAATTAATATTTCAATAACCCCTGGTGCTACCACCTCATACGAGGTATCGTTGGATAGGTATGATTGCAAGCTACAAAACAACACCGCGCTCGAGTTTTTATTCGACTGCTACACTAAAGAACGACCTTAAATAGGTTTCGTTTACATTTGGCGAAAAAACGTCCCGTTCAGGTTTTTTTTTTTTTTTTTTTTTGAATGAATATTTAAATAACCACAGGTGGTATCAATTGAATCAAGGCATGCCTGGAAAGGTATTACTGCGAGCTACAAAACAAGACCTTTAGCACGGAAACGAGTGTGACCCTAACCCTAAACCCTAACCCTAACTCTAAACCCGAGTCACACTAGTTTTGATGGGCCACAGCTGGAGCTGCGTGCCTGCAACGGAGAGTGGGAGAGCTGGAGAGTGGGAGAGCTTGGGAGTGGGACGGCACTTGCATCCCAGTCGGATGCTGGGCTTTGGGACGCTCCGTCCTTTTCACCGGCCATGGATGCGGCCAGGGCAGGGGGATGGATGCCTGGGACACGAGCCCAGTGCGGGGAGCTGCACGGCGGTTCGCCGGGGCCCCGCGTCCCGGGTGAACAGCGATTAATACGAAACGCCAGGTGCTATCGTTTCAGGTAGGGCATTCATTAATTCATTAATTCATTAAATGCACGTCCCCCCCCCCGGGTGCACGAGTGTTCTGAGCTCGGGCTGAACACTTGCTCGTCCCCCCCCCCCCCCCCCGCCCCCGGTGGAGCTGCACGGCGGAACAGCGATGAATTAATTAAATGCACGTCCCGTGTTCCCCCCGGGAGCACGGGCGTTATGGGTCCGGGGCGGCGGGAGCTGTCCCCGGGGCCGTGGAACCCTGCCCGGGCAAGTGGGAGCAGAGGCCGGGCTGGAGTTCCGCGAGCTCGGGCTGAACACCTGCACAAGCGCCGCTGCGGAGACCCGTTAGAAGCAGCCCCGCCGGAGGCCAGCGAAAATAGCCGAGAGTTAAGCCCCCCCTCCCCTCCCCTCCCCGCCGTGTCTTCGGCAGCATCGCGCCGCTTCAAGACGGACGGGGCTCTGGTCACGTCACAATCAATTCACATGACCAGAGGCCCGTCCGACGTGACGTGGCGGACGTCTGCCGAAGACACAGCGAGGGGGGGAGGGGCTTAACTCTCGGCTATTTTCGGACTCGGCGAGAAGGCAGCAGCGGGACGCTCCGTTCACGGCTCACTCCCCGCGGTCCCCGCTGACCGATCGGAGCCGGTTTTAGCGCTCCAGGCAGTCGGATACTTTAGCGCCTCAGCAGCGGGGGCGACGACCTCTAACATTCCCCGGGGAGCTGCCCGAGTGTAAGGCCGGGACCCCCGTCTGCTGGGGGAAAAAAATACCTGCACGTCCCCTCCCCCTCCCCCCCGTGTGCACGGGTGTTATGAGCTCGGGCTGAACACCTGCTCGTCCCCCCCGCCCCCGGGGAGCTGCACGGCGGAACAGCGATTCATTAATTAATTAAATGCACGCGCCCCCCCCCCCCCCCCCCCCGGGTGCACGGGTGTTATGAGGCCGTGTTGCAGTTCCGCGAGCTCGGGGGAACACCTGCACAAGCGCTGCGGAGGCCCCCCTGTCCTTAACCCTTTCACACCTGGTGTCCATTACCATGTACATCACCTGTTTGAGCGTTTTTCGATAGTTCTAAAAACACCTGCAGTGTTTTTAGAAGAATTCCTACAGAAATCTGATTTTTTTTTTTTAGCAATTCAAATAAGAGTAACAGCATTTGCGTTGGGTCCCCGGTGTCATAAATATTTTCCACCAGTAGATGGCAGCAGCCCCTAAGAAGTGGAGTCGATAACCATTCAAATACTTGAAAAAGTACATTTGGATGAGTTTTGATGCCAATTTTGGCAGGCTCTCAAAGAATCAGCGAATGTGGTAGGGGGCTGAAAATTGCTACAGAGTACCTGTAGGACATGCAGATAAGTGGTGGGAAAGCACAGGTTGCTGGGCCTTTCGGTTCCGACGCTGCCCCTGTCCTTCAATGCCACTTCTAAGTGCACCGCAGGCCCCTTGAAAAAGTACATTTGGAAGAGTTTTGAAGCCGTGCAAGCAGGTAGAAACACCATTCCAAGGGCTGTAGTATCAGACTAACAGCCTGTAACTGAGCCCAGTGTTTTTAGAGCGATTCCTACAAAATTCAGCTTTTTTCCCATTCAACTAAGGCGACCGCTGCTTTAAGCCTATGGGGCATTCGGAACAGCTTTGGCAGGCTCTCAAAGAATCAGCGAATGTGGTAGGTGGCTGAAAATTGCTACAGAGTACCTGTAGGACATGCAGATAATAAATGTAGAAGCTCAGGTTTATGGGGCTTTTGGTTGAAATGCAGCAGCTTGCCTTAGATTGACTCATACCGAGAGATTGCAGCACATTTGATCAGAACCTTTTTAAGTGGTTCTCGGCTGTGCGACCAGATAGAAGCTCCATTTCAATGGCTGTAGTATCAGAGAATTAGTCTCGAACAGGATTCAGTGGCCTTGTAATGAATCCTGCAAAAACTGATTGATAAGAAAAAAAATAAAAAGATTACTGGCAGATGCAAATTCACTTCTTTTTTTTTTTTATTTCTCTGGAACAGTAAGGGCTAGAGAAACCATTCAAACAGTTCCTGTATCAGGGTAGTAGGTAGCAATTGTGTACCAAATTTGAGACCAATCCGTTGAAAAACAGAGTTTTTATTCAAAAAAAGCAAGTGTGTTTTGTGGATTTCAATGTTAGCCTATGGGATTCTCGTCAAGTTGCGGGTTGGTGTAAAATTCGTATTTTCCCTATAAATACGAAACGCCGGGTGCTATCGTTTCAGGTAGGGCATTGTTATACAGATAAGGGTGTCATCTACACAACGAGACCGTTCCTGGGTTGTAATTCCACACCTGCGCTAAATGGCACGTGTTATTGTGTCTGTTTTTCCGTTTTTGGTGAAAACGCCTATACGTTTCAATGGGAATCGCATTCAAATTAATATTTCAATAACCCCTGGTGCTACCACCTCATACGAGGTATCGTTGGATAGGTATGATTGCAAGCTACAAAACAACACCGCGCTCGAGTTTTTATTCGACTGCTACACTAAAGAACGACCTTAAATAGGTTTCGTTTACATTTGGCGAAAAAACGTCCCGTTCAGGTTTTTTTTTTTTTTTTTTTTTGAATGAATATTTAAATAACCACAGGTGGTATCAATTGAATCAAGGCATGCCTGGAAAGGTATTACTGCGAGCTACAAAACAAGACCTTTAGCACGGAAACGAGTGTGACCCTAACCCTAAACCCTAACCCTAACCCTAACCCTAACCCTAACCCTAACCCTAACCCTAACCCTGACCCTGACCCTAACCCCGACCCTAACCCCAACCCTAACCCTAACCCTAACCCTAACCCTAACCCTAATCCTAAACCTAACCCTAACCCTAACCCCAACCCCAAATCTAACCGCAACCCTAACCGCACGTCCATCCCCAACCCCTACCCCCGCTGCACCCCCACCTCTAACCCTAACCCACACCACACCCCGACCCAGAGACTACCAGAGAACCGACGACTCAGCAACAGTCCAGCAACACTGCCCAGGAGAACCTACCAGGTTCACAGACACATCAACACGGACAAAAAGAACATAGACTGGAGCCTGCAAACTAACAAGAACATTCTCATCATTGGGGACTCCAATCTCCACAGAATCCCGGACCACACCCAGAGCCAAATACAGATTGAAAGCTACCCCGGAGCAAAATTCCTACATGCAGCCAACCTTCTGGACAAAGCCAAAACAGATAGAGGAGTGACCAAAGTGATCCTATCATTCGGAATCAACAACAAGGACCAGAAAGTCAAAGAGACAGCTATCAAAAACCTACAAAGGATGTACAGGTCAGCAAAGACAACCTTCCCAACTGCAGAAATCAAAGTGCCACTGGTGAACTTCTCACGAGCACTAGACATGCAGGCCCAACGAAACTTGGAAGAACTAAACGGATTCATCTCAGCCAACCTACCACACATACCGCTATTACCAACTGAGAAATTTCAAGCTGGCGGAGACAACATCCACTGGACAACCAACACAGCCAAAGATATGCTCCAGCACTGGTGCCAGCATTTAAACTAGGAGACCCCACAAGCCCAAATATCTCCAGGGAGGGGGCATCCAACATAGTCAATCTATGTAAATACTTCACACCAACAGAGAGTCAAAACAGCCTTTTGAGCAAAGGCCTCTCCTTCATACCCACACCGCAAACTGAAGCAAAACAGAAGCAGACACTGCGAGCAGAAACACAAGACTACCATAGGAGGCTAAAAATCGCAACCTTCTTTGAAGAGGAAGGAGACTCAAATCACATACCCTTCCTACCCAAATCCAACTGGGAACCAAATAACAACCAAGTTCCACAGGAAATCACAGAGATTATTCTTGAAGATCTAAAAACAATACACAGCCTGAACCCAGGTAACTACAGAACAGAAGACAACCTAACAGCACCAGAAAGGATTGCACTTAAGGAATTACAAAAACATACCGACATCATTTTCAAACCAGCAGACAAGGGAAGTTCAATAGTAATAATGGATAGAGAAGACTACATCTTTGAAGCCAACAGACAACTAAATAATCAAGAACACTACAGGAAATTAGACGCACCAATTTATCTTGATTCTGCTCAGGAAATTAACACAATAATACAAACACTAACAGACCACAAAATAATTACTAGAAAACAGGCACACTATCTCAAGGGGGCAGACACACCCAGAGCACGCATTTTTTACATGCTACCAAAAATACACAAATCACCAGACACATGGACTATCCCACACACCATACCACCAGGCAGACCGATAGTATCGGATTGCAACAGTGAATCATATAGAATTGCAGAATACATAGACCACTTTTTAAACCCCCTATCCACCAAACACACTAGCTACCTTAAAGACACATATGACTTCATAGACAAAATTAAAACACTCAAACTACCAGAAACAGCTTTTCTCTTCACAATAGATATAGACAGCTTGTACACAAACATAGAGACCAACGCAGGCATTGCAGCTATCAGGAAATGTCTAAATCTAAATCCGGATCCAACCAGACCAGACGAGGAACTGATCAAACTCCTGGAAATCAGCTTAAGGAAAAACGACTTTGAATTCGACAACCAATTCTACCTCCAAACCAAAGGAACAGCGATGGGGAAACGCTTTGCTCCATCATATGCTAACATCTACATGGCCGATTGGGAAGAAACAATCCTCCCCAGATGCCCACACAGACCAACTCACTATTTCAGGTACCTAGATGACATTTGGGGCACTTGGACACATAGCATGGAGGAATTTACACATTTCATCTCGTTACTTAACACACACCACCAGTCCATCAAGGTAAAATACACCACACATAACAGCAAAGTAAACTTTTTAGACACCACCACTTACAAAGGACCACATTTTTCACAAACACACCAACTAGACACAAAAGTATATTTTAAAGAAACTGACACACACACTCTACTACACAAAACCAGCTATCACCCTAAACACACGTTTAGAGGTTTAATAAAATCACAACTACTCAGATTCCACAGAATTTGCACACAACATACTGACTTCCAGGCAGCTACCAAAGTTTTATTCACAGCACTCAGACAAAGGGGGTACTCCCGTTCCTTCCTCAGAGGAATAAGGAAAACCTTCTTAGAACAAAAGCCTAGAGACAACAAAAAGATTATTCCACTCATAACTACCTACTCACATTTTAGTGTGGCAGCTAATTCACAGATAAAACAAAACCTAACCAACAAATTACAAGACACCAACCTTCTTACAGGACACAAGATCATCTCAGCCTACAGAAAAAACAAAAACTTGACCAACTATTTAGTGTCCAGTAAACTGCCTTCACTTAATCGCAAACCAACAAAAGCATCACGACACTTCAAGCAACTTTCCTCCCTCCGGAGCCAATCCACAGGCATCACATACAACATTCCACAAACCTTTACACAAAACAGCAGGAACTGCATCTACGCAATACAATGCGATACATGCAAAATCATTTACATTGGAGAAACAGGCAACACTATCCGAGTAAGACTAACACAACACATCTATAATATCAAACACAAAAAAGAATCACAAACACCTCTAGTAGCACACTTTCTACAACACAACTTGGAATCTCTGAAAATTACAGGGCTGGAGAGGAACCAGAACTGGACAATCGGAGAAAGGAAATGGAGAGAAAAAGACTGGATCAACAAACTACAAACAACTTTCCCGCTAGGCCTGAACATTAGAAAATCCACGATAGACCTACACTAGAAAAGGAGCTCCAAAACAAAAAAAAACAAAGAAAGAAATCCAAAAAGAGCCAGATGGCCAGTGCATCTTTCTTTCCCTGAAAAACCAACCAAGTGTGGAGTTCTCAGGGAAACAAAGTTCCTACCTCAACCTAACCGGCCAGCGCCTCTGACTCAGGAGAAACAAAGGTAAATTTAAAATGTGTTTTTTTAAAATGTTTAGTTTTTATTTTTTTTGCTAACTTTATTTTCCCACAGAGCTAGACCACAAATTCCAGAGTGACACACACTGAACAAAGGGACTCTGGAAGGTGACCTTAAAAACAAGTAGGGCAATTAGCAGCCATTAGCAGCCATTCAAGGCAACATAATCACCCCCAGCAACCTAATCACCCTCATTAAGGACAGAACAATAGGGGCTTCTAGCCCAGCCCAGAGGGGGTGGAGCCACCCAGACTGGAAATGCATAATACTGCAACCAGCTCATTCAGTTTTCAGAACACCTGATGAAGCCTAATGAAGAGGCGAAACGTTGTGTACACCTAGAAGAATTAGAAATTGAGGAAACCTACAGAGACCAAGGCAAGAGATCCAGCAGGACAGGATTCTCTACCATCTCCTGGCTACCCCAACCATAGATTAAATAGGAATTTAGGACTAAACTCATTTTTCTTTTTCAGCAAATAACCTTTTTTTTCCTTTACAGCAGCTAACCAGAAAAACATTTCTCTCTTTTTAGGATATCTTGCAAAAAAAACTAACCCCTTCCTTTCCCAGCTCTTAAATACTGCCGTACCAACTCAGCACTCCGGAAGGGTAAGTATTGATTGTGTTTGTAGTGGAAACCTAACGGTGCCAACATAAGCTACAAACCAATCACTTGCCCACCTCCCATCCCACCTACACAGCACTTCGGAAAGGTAAGTATATATTGTTTTTGTAGTGGAAACCTAACGGTGCCAACAGAAGCTACAAATCAATAATTCTCTCATTTTTCACACCCACATACACTCCAGGAACACTACAACACATCACCCTAACCACTCTTTCCTTTCAGCATGATGGAATCCTCCATACACCCAGTAAAGACCTTCTACAGAATGATCCAAACAATCCACCATTTGGACAATGTTAATGAAGCTATCATTAACAACAAAGTACCACCAGGAATGCTGAAACAAACCCACCACTTACAATTCTACATCAAACCAGCCCTGCCAACTCCAGCCACGGCAGAACTCTTAGCAGCCAATGCTAAAAATTGGATGCACACAAATCTTCAAATCCTGCAAATACATTACGAAGATACACTCTCCAGAATACAAACAGACCTGCACAAAATACCAACCAGGAACTGGCAGGAACCATTTCAGAAGGCAAAAACTTGGGCCTACAGGAATTTTAGGAAGAAGATCAAGCAGACAACCTTCCAGACAGCCTTTCTAATAGCACAAGAAAATCTGGAGCCACTGCAAGCAACCCAGCAACCCCAGCCGAGCCTTAGCAACAACTCCTTCGCAGTGCTGGCAGACAATGAACCTCTGCCCCAGAGACCTCTACCCAAGAGGCCCAACAAACCACACACCAGCAATGTGGCCACCTACATTTCAGAGGACATAACCAGGATCTCAACCAACCAATCGCAACCAAACAACAACACCAGACAGAGGAGCACCATAGACCAACCAACAGAAACAGATGAAGACTGGCTGAACGTCAAAGCCCTTACATATGCTGCCCAGCTCAACACACCTACTGGACCCTCTGAACCAACCTCCGACTCCAACCAGACTCCTCCTCCCAACCCTAACCCTAACCCTGACTCTAACCCTAACCCTAACCCTAACCCTAACCCTGACCCTGACCCTAACCCTAACCCTAACCCCGACCCTAACCCCAACCCTAACCCTAACCCTAACCCTAACCCTAATCCTAAACCTAACCCTAACCCTAACCCTAACCCCAACCCCAAATCTAACCGCAACCCTAACCGCACGTCCATCCCCAACCCCTACCCCCGCTGCACCCCCACCTCTAACCCTAACCCACACCACACCCCGACCCAGAGACTACCAGAGAACCGACGACTCAGCAACAGTCCAGCAACACTGCCCAGGAGAACCTACCAGGTTCACAGACACATCAACACGGACAAAAAGAACATAGACTGGAGCCTGCAAACTAACAAGAACATTCTCATCATTGGGGACTCCAATCTCCACAGAATCCCGGACCACACCCAGAGCCAAATACAGATTGAAAGCTACCCCGGAGCAAAATTCCTACATGCAGCCAACCTTCTGGACAAAGCCAAAACAGATAGAGGAGTGACCAAAGTGATCCTATCATTCGGAATCAACAACAAGGACCAGAAAGTCAAAGAGACAGCTATCAAAAACCTACAAAGGATGTACAGGTCAGCAAAGACAACCTTCCCAACTGCAGAAATCAAAGTGCCACTGGTGAACTTCTCACGAGCACTAGACATGCAGGCCCAACGAAACTTGGAAGAACTAAACGGATTCATCTCAGCCAACCTACCACACATACCGCTATTACCAACTGAGAAATTTCAAGCTGGCGGAGACAACATCCACTGGACAACCAACACAGCCAAAGATATGCTCCAGCACTGGTGCCAGCATTTAAACTAGGAGACCCCACAAGCCCAAATATCTCCAGGGAGGGGGCATCCAACATAGTCAATCTATGTAAATACTTCACACCAACAGAGAGTCAAAACAGCCTTTTGAGCAAAGGCCTCTCCTTCATACCCACACCGCAAACTGAAGCAAAACAGAAGCAGACACTGCGAGCAGAAACACAAGACTACCATAGGAGGCTAAAAATCGCAACCTTCTTTGAAGAGGAAGGAGACTCAAATCACATACCCTTCCTACCCAAATCCAACTGGGAACCAAATAACAACCAAGTTCCACAGGAAATCACAGAGATTATTCTTGAAGATCTAAAAACAATACACAGCCTGAACCCAGGTAACTACAGAACAGAAGACAACCTAACAGCACCAGAAAGGATTGCACTTAAGGAATTACAAAAACATACCGACATCATTTTCAAACCAGCAGACAAGGGAAGTTCAATAGTAATAATGGATAGAGAAGACTACATCTTTGAAGCCAACAGACAACTAAATAATCAAGAACACTACAGGAAATTAGACGCACCAATTTATCTTGATTCTGCTCAGGAAATTAACACAATAATACAAACACTAACAGACCACAAAATAATTACTAGAAAACAGGCACACTATCTCAAGGGGGCAGACACACCCAGAGCACGCATTTTTTACATGCTACCAAAAATACACAAATCACCAGACACATGGACTATCCCACACACCATACCACCAGGCAGACCGATAGTATCGGATTGCAACAGTGAATCATATAGAATTGCAGAATACATAGACCACTTTTTAAACCCCCTATCCACCAAACACACTAGCTACCTTAAAGACACATATGACTTCATAGACAAAATTAAAACACTCAAACTACCAGAAACAGCTTTTCTCTTCACAATAGATATAGACAGCTTGTACACAAACATAGAGACCAACGCAGGCATTGCAGCTATCAGGAAATGTCTAAATCTAAATCCGGATCCAACCAGACCAGACGAGGAACTGATCAAACTCCTGGAAATCAGCTTAAGGAAAAACGACTTTGAATTCGACAACCAATTCTACCTCCAAACCAAAGGAACAGCGATGGGGAAACGCTTTGCTCCATCATATGCTAACATCTACATGGCCGATTGGGAAGAAACAATCCTCCCCAGATGCCCACACAGACCAACTCACTATTTCAGGTACCTAGATGACATTTGGGGCACTTGGACACATAGCATGGAGGAATTTACACATTTCATCTCGTTACTTAACACACACCACCAGTCCATCAAGGTAAAATACACCACACATAACAGCAAAGTAAACTTTTTAGACACCACCACTTACAAAGGACCACATTTTTCACAAACACACCAACTAGACACAAAAGTATATTTTAAAGAAACTGACACACACACTCTACTACACAAAACCAGCTATCACCCTAAACACACGTTTAGAGGTTTAATAAAATCACAACTACTCAGATTCCACAGAATTTGCACACAACATACTGACTTCCAGGCAGCTACCAAAGTTTTATTCACAGCACTCAGACAAAGGGGGTACTCCCGTTCCTTCCTCAGAGGAATAAGGAAAACCTTCTTAGAACAAAAGCCTAGAGACAACAAAAAGATTATTCCACTCATAACTACCTACTCACATTTTAGTGTGGCAGCTAATTCACAGATAAAACAAAACCTAACCAACAAATTACAAGACACCAACCTTCTTACAGGACACAAGATCATCTCAGCCTACAGAAAAAACAAAAACTTGACCAACTATTTAGTGTCCAGTAAACTGCCTTCACTTAATCGCAAACCAACAAAAGCATCACGACACTTCAAGCAACTTTCCTCCCTCCGGAGCCAATCCACAGGCATCACATACAACATTCCACAAACCTTTACACAAAACAGCAGGAACTGCATCTACGCAATACAATGCGATACATGCAAAATCATTTACATTGGAGAAACAGGCAACACTATCCGAGTAAGACTAACACAACACATCTATAATATCAAACACAAAAAAGAATCACAAACACCTCTAGTAGCACACTTTCTACAACACAACTTGGAATCTCTGAAAATTACAGGGCTGGAGAGGAACCAGAACTGGACAATCAGAGAAAGGAAATGGAGAGAAAAAGACTGGATCAACAAACTACAAACAACTTTCCCGCTAGGCCTGAACATTAGAATCTCCACGATAGACCTACACTAGAAAAGGAGCTCCAAAACAAAAAAAACAAAGAAAGAAATCCAAAAAGAGCCAGATGGCCAGTGCATCTTTCTTTCCCTGAAAAACCAACCAAGTGTGGAGTTCTCAGGGAAACAAAGTTCCTACCTCAACCTAACCCTAACCCTAACCCTAACCCTAACCCTAACCCTAACCCTAACCCTAACCCAACCCTAACCCTAACCCTAACCCTAACCCTAACCCTAACCCTAACCCTAACCCTAACCCTAACCCTAAACCCTAACCCTAAACCCTAACCCTAACCCTAACCCTAACCCTAACCCTAACCCTAAACCCTAACCCTAACCCTAACCCTAACCCTAACCCTAACCCTAACCCTAAACCCTAACCCTAACCCTAACCCTAACCCAACCCCAACCCCAACCCCAACACTTAGTTATCCATGGTATGCTGGCCAACAGAGCAGTTTTTTTTCCGTGTCCATCACTGTCTCACGCTCTTGCTTTAAAGCCTGATGAAAGAGAACATGACTGTCTGACGAGCTGGCTTTATATCCTGATGGACAAGTCCAGCTGTTAGTTTGACACGACCATTTCCACAGCTTGCTTAATTAACAGTTGGACGGTATTACCCGACGTTGCGGCCAACAAGGAGGCTGGTTTTTCGGCTGCATGGGATCAACGAAAATAGCCGAGAATTAAGCTCCTCTCCCCTGAGTCTTCGGCAGACTTCCACAACGTTACGGGGACCTGCACGGGGGTTAGCCATGGTCCCGTGTCCCGGGGGAACATCGATTAATTAATTAAATGCACGTCCCCTGTTCCCCCGGGTGCACAAGTGTTATAGGGCCGGGTTGGAGTTCCATGAGCTCGGGGTGAACACCTGCTCGTCCCCCCGGGGAGCTGCACGGGGGTTATCCGGGGCCCCGTGTGCCGAGGGAACATCGATTAAATATCCGTCCCCTGTTCCCTCGGGTGCACGAGTGTTATGGGGCCAGGCTGGAGTTCCACAAGCTCGGGGTGAACACCTGCTCGTCCCCCCGGGGAGCTGCACGGGGGTTAGCCGGGGCCCCGTGTGCCGAGGGAACATCGATTAAATGCACGTCCCCTGTTCCCCCGGGTGCACAATTGTTATAGGGCCGGGTTGCAGTTCCATGAGCTCGGGGTGAACACCTGCTCGTCCCCCCGGGGAGCTGCACGGGGGTTATCCGGGGCCACGTGTGCCGAGGGAACATCGATTAAATATCCGTCCCCTGTTCCCTCGGGTGCACGAGTGTTATGGGGCCGGGCTGGAGTACCGCGAGCTCGGGGTGAACACTTGCACAGGCGCTGGGAGACCACCCTGTCCTTAACCCTTTCAGACCTGGTGTCCATTACAATGTACATCACATGTTTGAGCTTTTTTTATATAGCATATTACATCACTGGCTTTTGATTGGTGATTAGTGGACTCTGAAGGATGCTAAAGGACCAATCAGAAGGCAGTGTTTTTAGAACGATTCCTGCAGAAATCTGATTTTTAGCAATTAAAACAAGAGAAACAGCATTTGCATTATGTTCTCAAATGTCATAATTATTTTCCACCAGTAGATGGCAGCAGCTCCTAATAAGTGTAGTCGACAAACATTAAAATACTTGAAAAAGTAGATTTTTAAGTGTTTTAAAGCCATGCAACCATGTAGAAACACCATTTAAAGGGCTGTAGTATCAGACTAACAGTCTGTAACTGACCCCAGTGTTTTTAGAGCGATTCCTGCAAAATTCAGATTTTTAGCAATTAAAATATGTCGACCACTGCTTTAAGCCTATGGAGAATTTGAAACAAATTCGGCAGGCTCTCAAAAAATCAGCGAATATGGTAGGTGGCTGAGAATTGCTACAGAGTACCTGTAGGACATGCAGATAATAGGTTGAAAAGCACAGGTTGCTGGGCCTTTCGGTTCCGACGCTGCCCCTGTCCTTAAATGCCACTTATAAGTGCATTGCGAGCCACTTGAAATAGTAGATTTTTAAGTGTTTTAAAGCTTTGCAACCATATAGAAACACCATTTCAAGGGCTGTAGTATCAGACTAACAGTCTGTAACTGATCCCAGGGCGATTCCTGCAAAATTCAGATTTTTAGCAATTAAAATAAGAGAAACAGCATTTGCATTAAGTGCACAAACCCAGACTGGCTGCCTGTGGGATCCAGGAGCTCAGCCCCAAGGCCTATTAATGTTTTTATCCCTGCAATCTAAGTATGTGGAACCAGGTATCTCATACTACCCAAGTTTAGCTTCCTTTAGCACGGAACCTAGTGTGACCCTATCCCTAAACCCTAACCCTAACCCTAACCCTAACCCTAACCCTAAACCCTAAACCCTAACCCTAACCCTAACCCTAAACACTAACCCAAACCCAAACCCAAACCCCAAACCCCCAAACCCCAAAACCCCAACCCTAACCCTTTGTATGATCTATAGTGTTTGGATGATGCTTTAGCAAAATTGTCTGCCGCCTACACTGATGATAATGAAAGACCTGGTACTTCAAAATTGTCTGACCCCTGCACTGTTGATAATGAAAGACCTGATACTTCTGGTATGTCAAGGCCTAATAATCCTTTGCCTGTAAATGCTAAAAATACTTCTAAATTGTCTGACCCCTGCACTGTCTATAATGAAAGACCTGGTACTTCAAAATTGTCTGACCCTTGCACTGTTTATAATGAAAGACCTGGTACTTCGGGTATGTCAAGGCCTGTTACTCTACCGATCCAAAGAGGTGCTGTTATAAGAGATGCGGATGCTGATAGTAGTCAGGAATCTTTTTCTTCGATTGATAGCGCTAGTATGAACCCTTCAGAAGAGCCATCTGTTGAAAACACTGAGAATGGGTTACAGATTATTTAACGCCCTCGCTTTAATAAGACAGAGTTGAGGTACAGGTTTAATTTCAGACGGCTGTATGATCTTGGTTCTTATGGTGAAATGTTTGTTGTAATGTATGAGGTATTAAAAAGTATGATAGCCACAATTAGGGAAACCCTGAAACCTGATGATGTTGTACACCTAGAGTTAAGGGCTGATTCGCTGGATATCCCGGTATTTCTAAACATGACTGGTGCTACTCTGTCTATTGATGATTTTCTTCTTCATATTGAATACCTACTGCAAAGTCATAGTTCAATTCTGGCTGATGAGACCCTGAAGTTTGTAGTGAATGTTATTCGCTGTCCTCGAGGCGGGGGAGTGCGTCGCGGTTTATCAACCGTTATGAGCAGTGACATCATTAACAAGAAAGCCCAACATCTGTTCATCTGTGTCGCAAGGCTGGCTGAGTGGTGACACGTCAGACCCGGAAGAAACACACAGACAGACGGTGGTGATGAGTAATGCTGAGTGCAATGGTGGCACTCAGCGTTTATTAAATGAAATAAAAGGTTTAAACAGACAGAACACAAAACAGGACACGGCACTTGCGGCCAAAATAAACAGGTAAACAAAACGAACTAACACACAAAACAAGTGGACGAACGTTAACAAGTACCGTGCTGGCACTTCCAGCATGCTGCAGCAGTTGTTATCTATATATATATATTTTTTTTATCTCTCTCTCTCTCTCTCTCCGACCCAACCCCGAGTGAGTGAAAACATGCTGCTTTTATGCAGTTGTGCCGAGAGTCGATTGCTAGTCAATCATTCAATTGGAATCTCAGTACAACTGCACGTGAATTAATTAACTGTACTCCCGTGACCACACATTACATTTTAACCAGCATGTGAAGTGATCTGTGCCATCCTCGTGCCTAAATACAAATCTACATTTTTAAATACACTTGAAACACAGACCCGTTTATATCCCGTGTACCATCTCTATAGACCAACATTTACACGCAACACGTAACATACAACATATAACACACACTGCGCACAAGGGCGTGGCCACATTGCCACAATCTGTTATAACAAAGACGATCAGCTGTGCTTTTCTTACTGTTTAGCGGGTTTGATGCTTCCTAAAGGGGATAGAAGTCATAGTGCATGTATGGTTGAGGGGGTAAAAATGCAGGAAGCAGTGGGCTTGACTAAAGATCAGATGGTTTCATTTGCAGACGTTTCTAAATTTGAACAGCTTCTTGAAGTTAAAATTGTAGTGCTTTACAGATGTCCCGAAACAGATACTTTTGCAAGATACCAAACAACCCCCCAGCTTAAAGCAAAGACGGTGTTTCTGTTTTTTCATGACCAGCATTATTTCTGCATTGTAAATCTGAAGGCTTTTTTGGATGCCCGTTACATGTGTAAACACTGCTACGCTGTCTATAGCAACAAGACTATAGTTATTATAAAAAGATAAACATTTTTTAGACTATTATTTACCATATATACAACACTCTGCCAGCCCCAGAGTTTCAAACAGAGTCATTCAGAACAAACATAGTACCCGTTACAAAAACAAAAAAAACAGCATTGGATTGAAGCCATGCTGTTAAGTGTGGTGTTCAGCAGCTCTCTGGCTGGCTCTCTGGGTATATGAATTGAAGCCGTGCTGTGCAGCTCAGTGTGGTGTTCAGCAGCTCTCTGGCTGGCTGTCTAGGTATATGAATTGAAGCCGTGCTGTGCAGCTCAGTGTGGTGTTCAGCAGCTCTCTGGCTGGCTCTCTCATTGTATGAATTGAAGCCGTGCTGTGCAGTTCAGTGTGGTGTTCGGCAGCTCTCTGGCTGGCTCACTCGGTATATGAATTGAAGCCGTGCTGTGCAGCTCAGTGTGGTGCTCGGCAGCTCTTTGACTGGCTCACTCAGTATATGAATTGAAGTCATGCTGTGCAGCTCAGTGTGGTGCTCGGCAGCTCTTTGACTGGCTCACTCAGTATATGAATTGAAGCCATGCTGTGCAGTTCAGTGTGGTGCTCGGCAGCTCTCTGGTTGGCTCACTCGGTATATGAATTGAATCCGTGCTGTGCAGCTCAGTGTGGTGCTCGGCAGCTCTTTGGCTCACTCAGTATATGAATTGAAGCCATGCTGTGCAGCTCAGTGTGGTGTTCAGCAGCTCTCTGGCTGGCTCACTCGGTATATGAATTGAAGCCGTACTGTGCAGCTCAGTGTGGTGTTCAGCAGCTCTCTGGCTGGCTCTCTCAGTATGGTTTGGATACAGGCACCCTGCCTGGGCCTTTGAGCACATCTGGTTTTTGTGTGATTCTCAGCACTCTGGCTGGCTCAGTATGGTTTTGGACATGCATTACCCCTTTCCGCCACTGGGTGGAGTCTTGAGCAGACGTTCAGCAGTAGAAGCGCATGACATTTCAGAACCCATAACCTCCTACTGCTGCAAGTATGTCTAACTCGTTTTTCACTCATTTTACACTGATTTTATTATTTTTTATTATTAAATGTTCGAACTATGGGTTTATTAGTGTTCTGTTTATATGCTAATGTTTTTCAAAGTTGTATTTTGTTTGTTTTTTACATTTTTTGTCAAAAAACAAAAAGTGATATTTTCATGAAAAACATTTACTTTTAAAAAAAAGTTCAAAAAACATGCCTCAGGGAAATGTACATGGTCAACAGCATTACCTCATTATTCCAGTGGAGGGTTGGTGTTTTTAACTTTTTTTTTCTTAAAATTTCGACCACCATAGAAAACGCTATATTTTTAGATCACGGGACCTGCTGGCCAGGTAGCTCGGATATTAGAGCAGCGGACTTATAACCTCAGGACTGTGGGTTCAAGCCCTCCTTGATTGTTAATGTTAAAACAGTTCCTGATTTTTAGGTAGATAAGAACATAAGAAAGTTTACAAATGAGAGGAGGCCATTCGGCCCATCTTGCTTGTTTGGTTGTTAGTAGCTTATTAATCCCAGAATCTCATCAAGCAGCTTCTTGAAGGATCCCAGGGTGTCAGCTTCAACAACTTTACTGGGGAGTTGGTTCCAGACCCTCACAATTCTCTGTGTAAAAAAGTGCCTCCTATTTTCTGTTCTGAATGTCCCTCTATCTAATCTCCATTTGTGACCCCTGGTCCTTGTTTCTTTTTTCAGGTTGAAAAAGTCCCGTGGGTCAACATTGTCTCTACTTTTAGGATTCCGAATGCTTGACTCAGATCGCCGCGTAGTATTCTTTGTTCAAGACTGAATAGATTCAATTTAGCCTGTCTGCATATGACATGCCTTTTAAACCCGGGATAATTCTGGTCACTCTTCTTTGTACTCTTTCTAGAGCAGTAATATCATTTTTGTAACAAGGTGTCCAGAACTGAACACAATATTCTAGTTGAGGTCTTACTAATGCATTGTAAAGTTTTAACATTATTTCCCTTGATTTAAATTCAGCAATTTTCACAATATATCCGAGCATCTTGTTGGCCTTTTTTATAGCTTCCCCACATTGTCTAGATGAAGACATTTCTGAGTCAACATAAACTCCTAGGTCTTTTTCATAGATTCCTTCTTCATTTTCAGTATCTCCCATATGATATTTATAATGCACATTTTTATTGCCTGCGTGCAGTACCTTACACTTTTCTCTATTAAATTTCATTTGCCATGTGTCTGCCCAGTTCTGAATGCTGTCTAGATCATTTTGAATGACCTTTGCTGCTGCAACAGTGTTTGCCACTCCTCCTATTTTTGTGTAGTCTGAAAATTTAACGAGTTTGCTTACTATACCAGAATCTAAATCATTAATGTAGATTAGGAATAGCAAAGTACCTAATACTGATCCCTGTGGTACACCACTGGTTGCCTCGCTCCATTTTGAGGTTTCTCTTATAATCAGTACTTTCTGTTATTCTGCATGTTAACCATCATCTGTTTAATCAGCCGTGGTTTACTGTTAACTTCCGCTATCACAAATTGAATGTTAGACGTGATATATAAAAAAATGCTCTACTTGTTTTTGTAAGGGTTGCTACAGAAGCCATGTACCAATCCTGTTACCCAGTTCTCCAGCAGAAAGATGTTTGATTCCCTTGAAAAACATCTACACTCTCATTTCTAAAAGTTACTCAGTGGCAGAAATCAGAGACAGACCAGAGAGGATTTTCATGCAGATGTTTTATTTCTTAACATACAAAAGATGAAATTAGAATTACTGTGCTGGAGAGCTGCTGGAAACCGTGTCACCTGATGTGTGCATTTCATCAGTGGAGGGCAGGAATGAGGAGATCACTGCTGGAAACCATGCCGTCTGCTGTGTGCATTTCATCAGTGGAGGGCAGGAATGAGGAGATCACTGCTGGAAACCATGCCGTCTGCTGTGTGCATTTCATCAGTGGAGGGCAGGAATGAGGAGATCACTGCTGGAAACCATGCCGTCTGCTGTGTGCATTTTATCAGTGGAGGGCAGGAATGAGGAGATCACTGCTGTAAACCGTGCCATCTGCTGTGTGCATTTCATCAGTGGAGGGCAGGAATGAGGAGATCACTGCTGGAAACCATGCCATCTGCTGTGTGCATTTCATCAGTGGAGGGCAGGAATGAGGAGATCACTGCTGGAAACCATGCCATCTGCTGTGTGCATTTCATCAGTGGAGGGCAGGAATGAGGAGATCACTGCTGGAAACCATGCCATCTGCTGTGTGCATTTCATCAGTGGAGGGCAGGAATGAGGAGATCAGTGCTGGACTTGGAGCAGTCTGGGACGACGCCACATGCACAAGTAGCAGCCCAGAGACAGGGCTCCCCGGAGAGCCATCAGGAGCAGGGGAGCAGCCAGGACAGGCAGCCAGGCTACAGCCTGCTGGGGTTCTGGGAGAGGAGATAGCAGGAGGGGTTCGGAACAGGAAGGGATCCAGTGCAGGCATGGTCTCTACAGTGCCCAGGAGCAGCTTCAATAGGAGTATTACTTTAGGACCTGCAGGGAAGCACACTGTTAGGGGTGGTGGGCAGTCCCTGTATTCCAATACTAGAAACACTAAAGTTCAGTCATAGCTTTGTGGCAATTGTAGTTCTATGCTGTGGATTTGAAGGTTTTGGCAGAAATGGTACAACATGTTATTCTTCAGCAGGACTACAGGGGAACTTGTATTGTAATGAAGAAGTCAGATCCGTGTTTTTGTACATAGACAAGGAAGCCACCCCGGGCCCCGTAGAATGAATGAATGAATGAGTGAATAAACAGATTATTAAATGAATAATCACCGAGGTGGATGGCCCTGCAAATGAATATATTGATTATATAACGATTTCAGCATTTGAGTTTGCTTGCTGGGGCCGCCTAAGTGTGTGGTCCCTGTGCAGCAGCACTGGCTGCACCGGCTATTCCTCCACCACTGTCACTCACCATTGTAGAAAAAAACCCCACAGCTACCTAACGTGCCCCTCCTATTCCTCATATTGCAGTTGGAGGTACAGCAGCTGCACACAGATCTCTGAGCAGGGTTATCCAGGAGCTCCCAGCTGCAACACAAGAGCAGGACACTGAACCCAAGGACAGTGCTATAGACTTCTACTGGATAGAGCAGTACAATAATAATAATAATAATAATAATAATAATAATAATAATAATACAGCTCTCTAGCTTCATATTGATTCTTTGTCGCCCAGGATTTAGTGTATAAGAAGTTATGGATGTATTCATATGAAAGTATGTTAACAGAAAATGCTTCTGTCCCTGTACTTGTTAGAGGAGTAGTCTAGTCCCTGAGGGACGCATTTTAATTCTGGCAGCGCTGTCCTTAGTTACCTTTAAATTGTTATGTTTTGCTTTTTAAAAGGCTAAAAGGATGACTACAATAAGCCAGAAAGAAAAGAGCCTTGAGTGACTCTCACACCTGCAGACCAGCATGGGGGAGCGGGAGGCTGGATGGAGTTGCAAAGTTTCAAAGTAAAGAAAATATATGAAGTGCAGCGATCATGCTGTGTTTGTATAAATATATGCAGTGCAGCGATCATGCTGTGTTTGTATAAATATATGAAGTGCAGCGATCATGCTGTGTTTGTATAAATATATGCAGTGCAGTGATCATGCTGTGTTTGTATAAATATATGCAGTGCAGTGATCATGCTGTGTTTGTATAAATATATGAAGTGCAGTGATCATGCTGTGTTTGTATAAATATATGAAGTGCAGCGATCATGCTGTGTTTGTATAAATATATGCAGTGCAGTGATCATGCTGTGTTTGTATAACCAAGCCGTAAATATACTTTGCTCTGGTTTTGTTTTTTCAGATACATATCAGAGAGATTTGAATGTCTCCATACCAACAGGGTTCCAGTACAGGTCATGTGTTGAGAAATTTGGTTTCTACAGAATTAGCAAGACTGATACAGGGCACAAATAGGTCCAAATAAAGCCCCAAGTTCAAACTCCAGTGACTCTACAATGGGGGCAGGGGGATTTTAAACCATGTTCTTAACCTGAATAGATCATCGGGAGTGGCAAGACTAGTACAGCATTCAGTGTGATCCCTGTCTGGACAGTCATCATTGCAGAAACCCACTGAAGAGGTACAATGAAGAGCAGATATCCCACCCAGTCACTGTGCATTATACATGGATAAGGACTGGAGGTCCAGTGGTATGGATTTGTGGAGATGGTCGGGTCGGGACTGCAAAAATGTCAGGGTTTTAAATTTAGGCCATAGCTGACCTTTCACTTTTACCTAGCAACAGCACAGGCAGCCACTCTGATAGGCAGCACCGTCACAGCGCTTGCTGGAGTTAAATAAACCAGAGACCCCTCAATACAACAATCATACAAATTATTACATAAGTGTGCAAATGCAAAACAATATACCACTGCACTTCACAGTGACGGGACTCGCTTCCTGATACCTCTATCACTCTCAAATAGAAAAGACGACAACTGGCTGATTTCCATTACACGAGAGTAGATGTTAAAACTTCATGCTGGTTTGAACTCGGCTCTCGCCAAGATAAGCACCAACTAAGACGTAGCTTTACAGTAAACTAATGTGATCCATATGTGTCTCCATCCATTTACGTTTCCTTCCATATGATGATGTAGATATCCTTCTGTCTGGTGTTAATGGCTGAAGTGTAATGCTGGCTCCAGGGATCAGCTTATTTTGCCTCCCTGGCGCATCAGCACACACAACGGCTGCGATGCTGGCTCCGGGGATCAACCTTAAAAGTACACTGCAGCGAGCCTCACACAAATACACTGCAGTGAGCATCACACAAATACACTGCAGTGAGCCTCACACAAATACACTGCAGTGAGCCTCACACAAGCGCACTGCAGTGAGCCTCACACAAATACACTGCAGCGAGCCTCACACAAGCTCACTGCAGTGAGCCTCACACAAGCGCACTACAGCGAGCCTCACACAAACACACTGCAGTGAGCCTCACACAAGTACACTGCAGTGAGCCTCATGCAAGCGCACTGCAGCGAGCCTCACACAAGCACACTGCAGTGAGCCTCACACAAGCACACGGCAGCAAGCCTCACACAAGCGCACTGCAGAAAGCCTCACACAAGTACAATGCAGATGCCTCTCTAGCCGAACTATTTGGAAGCAAAGTACACCCAGGCCAATTCCACCAACTAAAGGACTTTCAATGCTGGTACATTGAATGTAATTTAATTATACAGTTTATATGTATTTGTAGAAGAATTCCTGCTCAAATGACTCCAGCATTTAACCCATCAAAAGAGACTTAAACAGAAAAGGGCTGTGTGACAAACGAGGGAGTGCGTGCCACAAGCAGGGCCGTCTTCACTTCTTTCTGTGTATAAAGGAACAGCACTCTGACAGGGTGAGGAGCTCTACACATGAAAAGGGGGCAGGGTAAAGCCCTGCTGTTTAAAAGTGCTGCGTTTTATTGTTTCATTTAAAATGGATTTTTATTGTTTTAAGAAAATGTGTGTTTATTTTAGCACAGTGTATCCCCGCCCCTGTGTATTTTGTATGTATATTTATTTATAAGAAGGCAAAGCTGTATGTTTGTTATTGTTTAGCAGCGTGGATGGGAAGCCCCATCCACACAAAAACCTCGTGCAGAAGGTGACCATCTCCCGAGTTAATTAATTGATTAATTGTTGCTAATCAGGAGATGGTCACCTGTATAAAAGCCTGCAGCTGTCTCTGTGTGCGTGTGAGCGGGCGTCTGTCTGTGCGTCAGTGTCAGTGTCAGTGTCAGTGTCAGTGTCAGTGTCAGTGTCAGTGTCAGTGTCAGTGTCAGTGTCAGTGTGCGCATGCATGTCAGTGTGTGTGTGTGTGCATGTCTGTCTGTCTGTCTGTGTGTGTGTGTGTGTCAGTGTGTGTGCGTGTGAGCGTCAGCGTGGGAGAGAGTGAGAGAAGGTAGAAGGAAAGCAAAACAAAGCAAAGCAAAACGAAAGTAAAAATACTGCTATGAGTGTGGAAGCTCCAGCACCGTGTTTGTTTAGTTAAGATTACTTTGTATTAAGATTACTTGTTTTTTTTTATTATTTATACTCTGTGAGCATTGTTTTTGTTACAACCTTTTATTTTGTTTTTCTGTTTAAATAAACACGGCGCCGCAGTACTGCCTCGTCTGTTTGCGTCCCTGCATCTGGCCTGACGTCACCACAGAGCCATCCGTGTGACGTTACAGGTGGATCAAACCCTGCCTCTTCACTTTGATCCAGCTCCCTGGCAGCCTTGTATAGGATGTGGCTGTTACCAATTAGCCCCCGTTATTCCAATTGGAAACAGCCACATTCTCACATGTTTTTGGCAGGGACAGGAATTAACCCCGTCCCTGCCAACCACCACCAAAGCACATACAAACACCGACAGTATTTACAGGCAGGGCTCGTTCTGCCACAGGCAGTATAAGAAAAAAATATATGAATGCAATCAATTGCAGTAAAACAATAATAATAACAACAAAAAATAACATTAAAAAGCAATACATCTCAATAATAATAATAATAATAATAATAATAATAATAATAAGATTAATATATATTAAGATGTATTAATAGCACTGTCCTTAGTTGCCATTAAATTGGTATGTTTTGCTTTTTAACAGTCTAAAAGGATGACTACAATAAGTTAGAAAGAAAGAAAGAAAGAAAGAAAGAAAGAAAGAAAGAAAGAAAGAAAGCACACTGTGTCCAGCACACAGAGAGCCCCGAGTGACTCTCACACCTGAAAGAACACTGTGTCCAGCACAAAGAGCCCCGAGTGACTCTCACACCTGAAAGAACACTGTCCAGCACAGAGAGCCCTGAGTGACTCTCACACCTGCAGACCAGCATGGGGGAGCGGGATGCTGGATGGAGTTGCAAAGTTTCAAATTAAAGAAAATATATGAAGTGCAGCGATCATGCTGTGTTTGTATAAATATATTAAGTGCAGCGATCATGCTGTGTTTGTATAAATATATGAAGTGCAGCGATCATGCTGTGTTTGTATAAATATATGCAGTGCAGCGATCATGCTGTGTTTGTATAAATATATGAAGTGCAGCGATCATGCTGTGTTTGTATAAATATATGCAGTGCAGTGATCATGCTGTGTTTGTATAAATATATGCAGTGCAGCGATCATGCTGTGTTTGTATAACCAAGCCGCAAATATACTTTGCTCTGATTTTGTTTTTTCATTTCTTTAACTGAGCTGCTCACATTGCAGTAGTTAAAACATCTGATTTGAATCAGATACAAAGCAGGGAGATTTGAATGTCTCCATGGCAACAGGGTTCCAGTACAGGTCATGTGTTGAGCAAGTTGGTTTCTACAGAATTAGCAATACTGATACAGGGCACAAATAGGTCCAAATAGAGCCCCAGGGTCGAACTCCAGTGACTCTACAATGGGGGCAGGGGGATTTTAAATCATGTTCTTAACCTGAATAGATCATCGCAAGTGGCAAGACTGGTACAGCATTCAGTGTGATCCCTGTCTGGACAGTCATCATTGCAGAAACCCACTGAAGAGGTACAATGAAGAGCAGATATCCTACCCAGTCATTGTGCATTATACATGGATAAGGACTGGAGTGCCATTGCACTTGTGGGGCGGCTTCCTTATTAAAATCTATTGTCTGTTTTGGAAGAGGGGATGCTTATCCACTCAGGGATTCAAGTAAGGAAGCATACAGTCTGGGTCTGGTAACATGGGACACAAATGCCACCCCAAGCAGCACAAACCAGCAGGGGTGGTCAGGTACAAGAGTGCCTGTGTTATGTTTAGTGTCGCATTACCCAACCATTTTGCCCTCTGGTGCCTCTCAGGGCAGGCTCCACCACCTTCTCCACCGCCTGGCTCAGAACGCCCTGCACCCGTTTCTATTCATTCTGTGCTGCAGAAATCAATAGTGTTCAAACAACGTGGTTCTGTGTGGTGATGTGCTGCTTCCTCTGCTTGCTGACACAGGCGCTGTAATGTCGCTGCTGAACAATCCTCTTATGAGAGATTTTTTTTTTCTCATATGCCTATGCAGAAACCTATCATCTCATCTCTGGGTATTGCCACACTCTCATCGCTGTTATAGGGACTGTCTGTCTGTCAGTGTGTTACAAGATGTGTGCTGCACCCTCTGCCCTCTTCTACGTCTCAGCTGCTGTGTGTGTGAAGTTTCTTTTTTTTTATCACTGCGTGGTTTATTTTTGTTATAGTCACTAATTGTTAATGAATATGCTTGAACACCACACCTGAAACCAGTTTGGGATCCCTGACTCCTGACCCCCACAGTTAATCATCTCTGTTGTTTTCACCTGTCCTATTCTATCCCTCACAGACAATAAAAAGAGTGCTTTGACTCACAAACAAAAAGAGAGAAAAATGAATGAACGGTGACAAGGGAGGAGGAATAACGACCCGCAAGATTGACCCGATATTAATGGATTAAGTAGGGGAGCAGGTGGTCAAGAGTGTGGGAACAGAGCTGTAGAAAGAAAAGATTATTATTATTTATTATTATTTATTTCTTAGCAGACGCCCTTATCCAGGGCGACTTACAATCGTAAGCAAATACATTTCAAGTGTTACAATACAAGTAATACAATAAGAGCAAGAAATACAATAACTTTTGTTCAAGCAAAGTACAAGTGTGAAAGATGAAAGAGTATGAAGATTGAGAGAGACGCGACTCAGGCAGCACACGGGGAAGTACAATACTAAAAAAAAGCCGCTGACAGATGTTATTCTTGTGATTCCAATACTGTGATTGTTTTACCCCCTCCGGTGATCAGCCGGGTGGAATTGCTTGGAATAAGCCGAGACTGTGTTTTCTTTCTTTCTTTCTTTCTTTCTTTCTTTCTTTTGATAGACCAATTGAGTGAAGTTTGACTATGCAGTAAATCTGTGTAAGGACTAAAATCTGTGCTTATACACGTTGTGCTGTAGACTGATTTTCTGGGACTAGAGTGTGTACCGGGATCGGCGTTGTTGCAGCTGGAACTGCTATTGCTGCACGGGAGAATCTGTGCGCGTTCCTGGAGGCTAGAGTGAGCTGCGCTGGACATGGACTATTCTTTCTAGAGTCCTCTGCAGGCACGGGTGTAACGAGTTGGATATTTTCTCAGCTATCAACGGAACCGGGACAGAGACTCGTGAGATTGACATTGATTTTCCTTTTTTTTTTTTTTTTTTTTCTCTCGCATACTCAGATTTCTAGCTGGTCGCGTTGGACAAGTAGTTGCACCACGATTTAGTGGACTTTATTCAATTGTTCTGCCAAATACTGATCTTATCTTTTTAGTTGCTATAACCTCGTTATTGAATGATGTGTTTTAAAAGTGTGTACTAAGTATGCTATCCTGTGTTAACCAGATGAGCAAGAATAAAGAATAATACGGTATGTTGTGACTGAAGTTTTTATATTTAAAATCATTTTTTTGTACTAAATAAAGCCTATTTATAATAGTATCTTGGGTGGAGTGTGTTGTGTGGTTCTGGGATAAAAAAAAGAACCTGCAAAGAATGGTTTGGATAAAAGTTAATTAAATATTAGATTTAATCATGAAAGTATATTAAAATTTCGGGACTTGGTGCCTGTATATTCCACCGCGTGGCATAGTTTGGCTACCTTTAACAATTAAAATAATTATACTTACCCTTGACTTAACTGTCCTTCATGACACTTACATCAGAGAGGGATGGCCACCCAGGGTGGACGGGAAGCTGCTCCCATTCTCCTGCTGGGAGGATGTGTGCATCGCAAGGGGCCATCGTACGCTGATCCTGGAGACACTGAGAGCCCGGGTGCTACACATGGCACACGAAGGACACCTGGGCATTGTAAAGCTCAAACAACGCTGTAGGGATACCGTTTGGTGGCCTAACCTTGACCAGGATGTGGAGCTATTAGTGAAGGAGTGCACGGCGTGCCTCCTTAGCAGTAAGGCCAGCCAGCCAACACCAGCAACCTTGTTCCCAGTAGAGTGGCAGGCTGGGCCATGGGAGCATCTGCAGGTCGACATCTGCAGAGAATTACATGGAGCTCCTGCTCATGCTCGTTACCTGTCCAGACATGAGAGGCCTTCCAGATCCACCTGCCCCACTTCTGTTGTAGGGCAGCCTCAAAGGGCTAGAGTTTCCCCAGCCTGGGTGAGAGTCTATGTGACTGAGCATTGAATTTAATAAAAACCTGACGGCTGTTGCGGGGGGTTTGGGGGGGGGGATGTTGAGACAGTTCTCAAAGTGATAGCAGTTCAGAACCACTGCTATAATGTGACACTAAACATAACGCACTGTATATCAAAAAACAAGGATACTGAAATGTACAAGAACTCTCTCAACAATGTTTGCTGCCACTGTATCATAAACAGCTGTGGCTATTAAACCATAGGGGAGCTGGTTGAGTCTGGTGCCACGTTATTTTTTATTATTATTTGTTTATTTAGCAGACGCCTTTATCCAAGGCAACTTACAGAGACTAGGGTGTGTGAACTATGCATCAGCTGCAGAGTCACTTACAACTATGTCTCACCTGAAAGATGGAGCACAAGGAGGTTAAGTGACTTGCTCAGGGTCACACAATGAGTCAGTGGTTGAGGTGGGATTTGAACTGGGGACTTCCTGGTTACAAGCCCTTTTTTTAACCACTGGACCACACAGCCTCCCAACCACCATGTTAATGGTTTTGAATTTCTTTGGTCCTTTGTGAAGTTCATTTTCTGAAACAAAATATATAATTAAATAAGATGAATTATGGAACAGTACAGAAACGCTTTCTGTAACTATAGGTTGTATTGAGTTGCATCTAGCTCTTTGCACAGCCTTGCTTATCCCTGATCAAACGAGCTCAGGAAACATTCAAATCAGAGGTTTTCAATACTGCAACACATGATGCTGGTCAAAAAGGTAAATGCTGGGTCTTTATGCAAACTAAATTATAATTGATTGTGTCATTTCAATCTATTTGTTTCATGCGAAATAATTTTTAAACTGAAAATGTATTTGAATAAGTGATTGATCGTGTAAAGCAATTTATTTTAAAGACGTATCTCCCGACAGCGTTCTGGTGAAGCAAACGTGTAATAGTGAGAATTGTAAAAAAGTGTTTATTCATAAAAAAAACTTTGTTCTCTAACGTTTTAAAATCTCACTCGGCGAGTTAATTCGAAGAATTGAGCTGCTAAAGCCTGCTTGTCTCGGCTCCCTCTGTCTCATTCACTAAACTAGAACCCAGTTTCAGTTTTACCTAGCAACAGCACAGGCAGCCATTCTGATAGGCTGCGCCGTCACAGCGCTTAAATCATTAAATTAAATAAACCTGCACTTCACACACAGCGCCCTCAGTACAACTTTAGCTGAACTATTTGGATTGAAGTACATAGCTATAAACTAAGAGTCTTTATTTTTTGCAGATTATCATTTCGTTTGTTCCTGAGATAGTTTAAACTTTCTATTTCATATCTACACTGTTGTCTGAATCATGTTGTGTGCCATTTTATAATGTATTGAAGCACTGATATTAAAACGTGGGGAAATTGTCTTAATCATGTTTGGTGCTGCTGTATATTTTAAAATATATATAAAACGTGTACCTTTTCTAAAATGGGTGTGACTATCACTGCTTACTGAATGACGTCACTGGCTGTGCTGTTTGTCTCCGCCCATCATGCTCAGTATATCACAGCATGTCTAAACTGAGCGTCACAGTGTCAGCGCGTTTCAGACCAGGGAGAACACTTTGGCACTGCTTTGCGTCTAAGGTAAGACTTTCCAAAAACATTATCTAGATGTATTTTGTCTGTACGTAGATTACTAAATATCCATTAAAAACAGCAGCATGTTTATATGTTAAAGTCTCAATAGGTTTTAAATATAGATTTTAAGGAGGCAGTTTCCTCAATAGCCCACGTTGAACATTTTACATTTATAACTGCTTCTTGCAGAAGGAGTTTACTACTCTATAGGAAATAAACTCAACAAAAATATTATTATTGCTATTATCATTATATTGAGATGTATTGCTTTTTAATATTTTTATTTTGTATTGTTTTAGATGTATATGTTTTTCTTATACAGCCCTATTCTGTTTAAGTCTGTTCTGATTGGTTAAATGCGGGAGTCATTTGAGCAGGAATTCTTCTAAAAATATATAAACTGTAGAAATATATTCAATTCAATCTGTAGCAGCATAAAAATCATTTGGTCGATGGGATGAGCTGTGCTTTGCATAGCCTTGCTTACCCGACTCAAACCTGCCAAGAAAACATTCAAATCAGATGTTTTCAATGCTTCAAAGTGCAATACTGGGTCTTTATGCAAACACAGTGAAACGAAATCATTATAATTGATGATGTGTATTCCATATAGTATTGTTTGCTTCATTCAATAGTACTTGTAGGTTTTTATTTTCATCGCATAACAACCCAATAAGTGACTGATGGTGTGAAGCAGTTTATTTGATCAATATATCTCACAGGGTTCCGGGGCAGCAGCACAACTCGACTCGTTTTTCCTTTTCTCTGTTTTTGACGTCCAGTCGGGTTTTGGTACTGAATGAATCAGAGAAATAGAAAAGGGATTGCAAAATAGATAAGTAAATAACATGCTAGAAACGTGCGCTGAAGGGTAGACGCGCTGGTATAAATCAAAGCCAGAGCGTAAACCGCTTTATTATTGTATTGTTATTTTTATTGTACTGCCGATGATATCATTCGAGAGACGTGGATGTCTCTTTGTCATTATACAGCCCTCTTCTGTCTATTGCCATCGCGTTTGGTTAAAACATGTATTCCTTGTAAAAGTGATTCACCTGGAGTAGATTCGGTATATTAATATATGAATGTCTGTTGCAGGCAAACGTTTTTTTAAAAGTTTAATTGTCATCGAGTTAACGATTGATGTATGAAGCGCCTGATTGTCACAGTGCGGGCGGCATGATAGCAGCTTAGCGGTGTTCTGGAGCTGCAAAACTGTGGAGTTAGACTTGAACAACGCCTATTACAAACTCGACTCGTCTTTAAAAAACACAAACTCGACTCATCTTTAAAATCTCAAACACAACGAGTTAAGTAACCCCCTACTATTTAAAATCATATTTGCCATTTTAAATACGATAGCATTGTAAAGTATTGACATGTCCTAATAAATGTGAAATTCAAACAATTCAGTCCGCTAAACAATAGGAGAGACAGTCCGCTAAACAATAGGAGAAACCAAACAAGGAAAGTCATGTGTAAAAACACTTACAATTATTACCACAGTAATGATCTGACTGGATCTTTACAAAGCTTGATCCCGTGTCTCAAACAGCTTGGCTCAGTGTGGAATCATATTGTTATGCAGATAACAGAGCGAATAGTATTTTATTTAGTTAGGTCATTTAATATTTTATTTCTCTGCATTTTTATTTAATTCATATTCAGTATTCAGGTTAATATTACTTTTCCATGTCTCCGATCAACACACACAAATAAACATGCTTTTGAAACACGCAACCGGGTGAAACATGTTCCCTATTCTGTAGTGATGGAACGAAAATCACAATTCTACGCTTCTGAAGATGATTATATTGTTAGTACAGTGAAAGCCGGGAGTCTTTTACATTACGATTTTTTTAAACAAAAATCAATGAATAAAATATAAAATACTATATGAAGTAAATCCCCCACCATAAATAACTTCAAATTGCATGGATTTCCCGCGCTGCCTTCTGTATGAGTCCTGACAAAGTCAACACGCCCCCCCATTCTCACACACACCAATAAGAAATAGAACAGTCCATTTTTTATCTTCGTCAACAAGCGTAAAACCGCCATCGTGTATTTTATGAACGTTAGAATATTGAACTGTTATGACCATTAATATACGATGAAGAGGAGGAGTATAGAAGATGTTTTTGTTCTTGTCGGTAAGACGATAGTGACACAATCATATGCTTCTTATGCTGGGCTGAGTTGAGTGGGGGACGGAGGGGGGTGATGCTGGGACGCCAGAATCACCGTCGAGCCCTCTTGAGGTGTCGTGGGCTAGTCGACGAAACACTGAGGATGGAAGGTGCCCACTTGAAAACCCCAGAGATGTACCCTACTTAGCTCAATCCAGACGGTTGTCATGCTGATGCGCTGGGGAGGCCGCACTTTGGTTGATCCCCGGAGCCAGCATCGCAGCCGTTGTGTGTGCTGATGCGCCAGGGAGGCAAAATAAGCTGATCCCTGGAGCCAGCATTACACTTCAGCCATTAACACCAGACAGAAGGATATCTACATCATCATATGGAAGGAAACGTAAATGGATGGAGACGCATATGGATCACATTAGTTTACTGTAAAGCTACGTCTTAGTTGGTGCTTATCTTGGCGAGAGCCGAGTTCAAATCAGCATGAAGTTTTAACATCTACTCTCGTGTAATGGAAATCTTGTATGTTTTGTAAGCCACAGATAAAGTTATCAATTTTATACAACAGGCCTATTACTAAGATTCTTTTTAGTATTTGTGATTTGCATAGCAGGATTTAGGGGAGTTGTGTTTTACAGTAAGTGGTTCGGTTTTTTTATGTAGCAAGAAATATTGGCGTGTCCTCGTCCATGTATTATTAACTGTGTTCTTTTGAGAACAGAATATTGAATTTGGGAGGATTTTTTTTTTTTTGGTATATTGTGTTCTGTATTCTGTCAAAGGATAACAGTATTATTTGTTTTACTCTTGTGTCCACACTGCTTTTAACATGATGTGGAAAATTAAAACCAGGTAAAGGCGATCATCCAAATAAAGCTGAAGCACTAACGGATAACGACACAGAACGCATGTACAGCGCTGAAACACGACGTTTAAAAAAACACTGTACTGATGAACCTCGTCTTCTTAATATTAGCATCACAAGGGTATCCATGGATTATAATTTATGACGTCACAGAAACCCTAGATGGAATTATATTCCTGTAACTCACCAAAGATCATCTATCTATCTATCGAAGTCATTGTATTTATCTTGCTATTAATTGTTTTATTACTTGTACTGTGATTCTTGAAATGTATTTTTGTTTATGACTGTAAGTCGCCCTGGAGAAGGGTGTCTGCTAAGAAATAATAATAATAATAATAATAATAATAATAATAATAATAATCTATCTATCTATCTATCTATCTATCTATCTATCTATCTATCTATCTATCTATCTATCTATCTATCTATCTATCTATCTATCTATCTATCCGCATATTAAAGAACAGTGTAGTCATAATCAATGCTACTACTAAAATAATGTTAACAACAACAATTATCATACTACTAATATTACTGCTGGCACTTTTTCAGAGCTCCTCCAATTCAAACAGTTTGTGGAAGGGTGGTGGACAACTCACTGACACACAGGAGAGAGAACTTTATTTGAAACGCACTTGGTGCTTTGATTTATTTCCGCCACAAGGTGGCACTGTGATTCTACTGCAGAGCGCAACCTGATAGCAGCGATGGTAAAAGCCAGGCCGTTCACTCGTGGTGCGCACAGTGTTAGACTGGGGGCTGGACGCGGGTGTGCTGCGCACAGTGTTAGACTGGGGGCTGGACGCGGGTGTGCTGCGCACAGTGTTAGACTGGGGGCTGGACGCGGGTGTGCTGCGCACAGTGTTAGACTGGGGGCTGGACGCGGGTGTGGTGCGCACAGTGTTAGACTGGGGGCTGGACGCGGGTGTGCTGCGCACAGTGTTAGACTGGGGGCTGGACGCGGGTGTGCTGCGCACAGTGTTAGACTGGGGGCTGGACGCGGGTGTGGTGCGCACAGTGTTAGACTGGGGGCTGGAAGCGGGTGTGCTGCGCACAGTGTTAGACTGGGGGCTGGACGCGGGTGTGCTGCGCACAGTGTTAGACTCGGGGCTGGACGCGGGTGTGGTGCACACAGTGTTAGACTCAGGGGTGGACGCGGGTGTGGTGCGCACAGTGTTAGACTGGGGGCTGGACGCGGGTGTGCTGCGCACAGTGTTAGACTGGGGGCTGGACGCGGGTGTGCTGCGCACAGTGTTAGACTGGGGGCTGGACGCGGGTGTGGTGCGCACAGTGTTAGACTGGGGGCTGGACGCGGGTGGATGCAGTCCACTCACTTTTTTGGAAGGGTGGACTCAGTCCACCCACTATTTTTGCTGAAACAGCATTTCTCACAGCCCCTCTTCATTGTTATTTGTCTTGAATAGCCTATTTGATTTCTCCCCAATACTTAATCCTTTAATGTTCCTGACGCGACTTTTCCTTTTATGCGTCTGCGCATGCTCTCTGGCTAAACAGTCACTGGAGTCTTGCACTGAAATTGATAAGCGGCACCGTAAACTGAAATTCATGTGACAACTGTTTTTTAAAGGGCGAATGCATATTTTAAAGAATGTTATCATATAATAATAACATGTTTTAATTAATTTAATACATTTCTAAAGTAAACTAAGTGAATAATAGCATAACTATGTGACAGACTCGATGATAAACAGCATTTGCTCCACAACAGGCACTGCCTCCCTCATCGGTCCTGCGCTCCCAGCAAGATCTCTCGATTTGCTGAAAATAATTGTGAAATCTTATAATACAGCAGAAGTTATTTAATATCCTATCTGTGTGTATACGAAGACACTGCACACTCGTTTTTACTAGGCTATAATATAAAGCCTTCTGTTCTTTATTTTATTGCATACATTTTGTGTATTGCATATATTTAATTGTGACGTGTCAGATTTTAATGTGTTTTTTTTCTCTTTTTTAATTTTATTTGCTTGTTTCTTGTTTCTGTGATGTCTGTATGGTCTTTATAGTTGTTGTTGCAAAAGAGCTTTGGGATACTCTATTGTATGTAAAAAGGGCACACGTGTTTGGTTGTTATCAGATTTTTTTAAGCTTTAGTTTTTATTTGTGACCTACATGGTCTTTTTTATGGCTTTTTAATTGTAAAGAGCTTTAGGATCCTTATAATGAAAGACGCTATCTAACACAGATTATGATGACCGTTATTATTATTATTATTATTATTATTATTATTATTATTATTATTATTATTATTATTATTAGTAATAGTATTATTATCAATCAATAACACACAGATGATGGAAAGCAGGAAGGATGTTCTTCATTACAGTGGACATGTTACTTCAGGGTCTTGTTAGTTGCCTCTCTTTTTGTGGAAGATATATCTTTGTTCTCCGCTTTTAAATAATCCTTGTCTAATCCTAACATTGTTTTAAACATTATACCAGACATTTAGTGTATTTAATAACTGTTTTTATAACTGTTTTTATTTGTTTTCTTTTTTTAAACACTTTTCTTTGGGACCAGTTAGGAGATCTGAATTGTCAGATTGTTTTCCAAATGGTTTCATGTGCGCACAACCGGCATTAACATTTTTGAAAATCCGATATTGCCGAATATATCCTTGCAGCCAAATAATATATAACAGGCAAGGATAGCCCTCCTAGTTTAGAGTCTCCTTTTTTATTCTGGGCTGGGAACCTTCCATAGACAATCTACCCAACAGTGAGATTGGCAGAATTTTACAGTTTAGCGTGTTCTACTATTAATTCAAATTATTATACTGATTATTGGTAGCCTAAAACTTAATATAATATAATTCTTTATATGCAAATTAACATTTTCCCATCCATGGCCATGGCCAAGGTGGTCAGACCGTCGACCATTGTGGCGACACACACTGCGGGTTGAGAGGGGACTCGCAGTTGGGGGGATGTACATCTTCATAGAACTCATGGAGGGGTTGGGCAGCAGGGTCGTCCTTTCTAACGTCCAACCTTTCTTAAAGGATGAACTTCTGAAGCCCCATCTTCAGGCCCTAGGGGAGCTGAAAACAACGATCCACCCCATCCCCCCTAGGGTGCAAAGACCAGCCCCTCCACCACGTCCTGTCCTTCTGACGTCAAGTTACCATCCACCTGGCAGGGATGGAAACTGTGGAGGCCAACTGTGTGATTTTTTTCTCCTCAGAGGAGGTGCAGTGCTACCACTGCAGAGACCTGGGGCACCAAAATAAAAGGTGCCCTAAACTCAAGCAGAGTGCAAACCCATCCACGCCAGCACCGCACACCTCTGAGTCACCTCCACCTCAAGGCCCTCAAACAGGTATCTCGAGGGGGTCCTTAGGACCGGAGAGCCAGTCCTGCTGATTGAACCAAAGTTGCTGGACCCTCCTCAGCCTCCCCTCGAGAACAACCTGAACAGGATCTTTGATTTCTCCTCGACCCCCCTCCGCTCCGCAACGAGGAGAACCCTGTACTATTTGTTAGATAGTTAATGGGGGGTTTGTGTTAGCACCGCCTTTTTGATTAGGGGATGCTGATTAGCATTTTTTTTATCAGCTATTACATCAGCTATACCATCTTGAGTAAGCCTCATCTAGGATGATCGTAGAAGCTAAGCAAGGTTGGGCTTGGTTAGTACTTGGATGGGAGACCACCTGGAACACCATGTGCTGAGTGAAAGCTGATAGAGCCCTCCTGTTGGTCATCAAATAGGACTACTACTAATAATAACAACAACATTTCTGTTGAGGTTCCAATGTGATTGAGTATTCTGTTTTTTATTTTGTTTTGCTGTTTATTATATTTGAAGCTTTCCCTCTATGAAGGTGATTAATTGAAAGTCTTCTGTTTCTAATGCAGAGTCTGCTGTGATGGGGGAGAGAGGCCTGCTCATCCTTCTGCTTGCAGGTGGGTTTCCTTTATTTCTGGTTTTCTCACTGTTTGCTTTGATATTTTCCACATTCTCTCTCAGAAAAGTTATCGCAGTTCTTAAAGCTGCAGTGTCCCTCAATCACGTTCACTGTGAAACTAACATGTGATTCCTGGGTGTGTGTGTTTACTGCACTGCTCCACTTCTACAGAGCAGACCTGGCTGCAGTTATATCTGCTCAGCTCAGCACAAGCCATTGATCGGTACTGTGGGGGGTATATGGAGGCTGTCTGTCTTTCTGTCACACCTACATTGTTACAAATGTGTAGCGAACCGCTTGTCCACTTAAGATGAAATTTTGGTTTGAAACTGGAAAATGAATGGTTATCATGCACAGGCATGATGGAAAATACTGTATAGTGACTGCTTCTTTTTTCTTTAATTCTCTGTGCAAATTCCCTGGCAGAACATGTAAAATCAAACCATGCTCAGTTGTTAGTGCTGTGAAAGAGCAGGCTGGAAATGTCCGCTCCGCTCCCCTGCTCCATATACAATGGGCTCGCACCGCTCTGCACACAGCCAGGCACCGTGAGCTGTCAAGGCTGATTGATGGGCTATCAGGAGGTTCATTGAAACAATAGAAATGTCAACAGACCGCTCACTTGAGGAATGCAGACTGATATAATCAAACTTCAGTACATGTCTGCAAGTCCTGACTGATGAATACAAATAATACCGCATCACCTCATTGTTATAATAGGTTTTCTATGCAGCGGTCAATTTGACTGCTCCTGGTCGGAATAGGTATGACAGTATTTTATCTCACTAATTTTTGGAGCGACACGATTCTTTCTTTGTCAAGGTAATTAGTACATAGATTTAGGAAGTCAGGAAAGCACAGCTCTGTGTCTTAATATTTAAATTAAAATCCAAAAAACGGTCAAAATGACCGCCTTGCTCGTTCTAGTGTTAATCATGTTGTTTTTTCTTTATCAGGGTTTTGTGTGCCTGCATACAACCAGATCAGAAAACACGTGTTTGTGGAAACTAAGAAGAGTTGGTCTGAAGCTCAGAGGTACTGTAGAGAGAATCACATAGACCTGGCCACTGTGCGCAGCCAGGAAGATGCAAAGCAGCTTTTAAATATTGCAGGAGCTTCTCTCGGGGATTCCTGGATCGGGCTGTATCGTGATGACACACAGAACTGGCAGTGGTCTAACAGCGATGATGTCATCTACTCCAACTGGAGGGCAGACATCTTCTGTGCTTCTGTCAATTTAGAGGGAAAGTGGATTGATTTACCCTGCCACCTTCAGAAAGCCTTCATGTGCTACAAAGGTAAAGACATTATTGTTGCTATATTGCAATTGATTATTCATTCATTTTAGTTCTTATAATTATTAAGCATCCCTGGGAGGGGAGCTTGTATGAGTTTGCAAATCCACCCACTCCTACAGCTGCTAATATCTCAAACAATTTCAGCTTGCAAATATTTTCAGTCAAAACCCTGAATCCAAGTTGCCCTTGAAAGGACACAAAAACATACAGTTATTAGATGTGTTTGGTGTGTTTCAGAGGCCGTTTAAAAAAATACTTGTCATATCTTGTATAATCTTGTTATATCAGAAGTTAGTTATCAGGAAATTAGGGGTTTTCTTCTGGACCGTGTCCTTTTGGATTTCAACATCTTTGAGGGCCTGTCGCCCCCGACAGCAGCATAGTGGGCAACTCTGGATGCAGATCTCATCTTTGAGGGCCTGTCGCCCCTGACAGCAGCATAGTGGGCAACTCTGGATGCAGATCTCATCTTTGAGGGCCTGTCGCCCCTGACAGCAGCATAGTGGGCAACTCTGGATGCAGATCTCATCTTTGAGGGCCTGTCGCCCCCGACAGCAGCATAGTGGGCATCTCTGGATGCAGATCTCATCTTTGAGGGCCTGTCGCCCCCGACAGCAGCATAGTGGGCAAATCTGGATGCAGATCTCATCTTTGAGGGCCTGTCGCCCCCGACAGCAGCATAGTGGGCAACTCTGGATGCAGATCTCATCTTTGGATTCTTCTAACATTGCCAGGCATTGTCTTGCTGATAGCCTTCCAGCTGAGCAGTAGATTGACTTTGCCATTCGATCATCTCAGACGAGTTGCTTGGTTCTTGAATTGCAGCATTGTAGAGGAATGCAGAGATCACCAGTTGTTTGGCCGACATTTACTATTCCTATATTATTATTATGACTAGGGGCTCTAGTGATTCTAAGGTAAGAGTTAGCACTCAGTATTCAGTGAATCCTGATTGCAACTTATTCTGTGTGTCTGTGTCTGTCTGTGTGTGTCTGTCTGTGTGGCGTGTCTGTGTGTGTGTCTGTATGTGTATGTGTATGTGTCTGTGGTGTGTCTTTGTGTGTGTCTGTGTGGTGTCTTTGTGTGTGTCTGTGTGTGTGTCACAGAAAATAAATAAATAAAGGGACAGTTATTTTGAGAGAAATGTAATGGCAGTCCTTTGTAAAGATAGTTAAAGAACAGGGACTTGCTCAGGGTCACACAATGAGTCAGTGGCTGAGGCAGGATTTGAATCGGGGACCTCCTGATTACAAGCCCTTTTCTTAAACCACTGGACCACACAGCCTCCTACCGCTGGTCATTATCATGCAGTCGATGCCCTCAGAGTTTAGAATGTTGAAACTGTCATTGGAACAGGCTGACTTCAAAACAGACAAATAGCAGCCAGTACAGGAAAGTACAGTACAGTACAGTACAAGGGGGGGGGGGGGGGGTCATAATGATACTGTTTGCTTCATATTGATTGTGCATCAACTGTGAGGAAAATATGAATGAATTGAAAAAGAACAGTCATTATTCCTAAATCATTAAATAGACTCCCCCATCCCCCACTTTGCTATTAAATACTTTTCAGACATAAACTAAAGAGACTCCCATGCACTGCTAGAGATGCTGCTTTTCATGACTTTGATAGCTGAGCCGGGTGTGACTCGGGTTCAATCACTATACAACAGGAGAGCCAGCACACCTCCACAGCTGACATTGATTTTGATCTGATGTTTGTGTTTACAGAGCCCAGCAACATCACTGAGAGATACACCCTGATTGAAGAACTGAAAACCTGGACTGAAGCTCAGCAGTACTGTAGAGAACACCACACCGACCTCGTCAGTATAAAGAACGCCAGTGAAAATGAAGAAATAGTGAAGAAAGCGCAGGGCAAGCCCTTCTGGATAGGCCTGTTCAATGAGCCCTGGAAGTGGTCACACCAGGGGGATAACTACACATTTCACAACTGGAACTATGGGGAACCAAACAATTGGGGAGGGGGTGAGAAGTGTGTGGCGATGAGTAAGACTGCTGGATGGAATGACTATGGCTGCAACAATCAGTTGCCCTTCTTCTGCTGTGAGGGTGAGGACCCTGGTCAGACTGTGTTCTCATTTAATTCAGTGTGTACCTTCAGGTTCAAAGAGGGAAGCATGATTAGATCTCTTCAGTCGGTCCTGGTTGTGACAAATCTTCCAGTTTCCACTTTGAGAATCAATCACAGAGGGTCTAAATGAGGTTAAAAGGGTAAAAAACCCAGTTATATTTCCTTAGGCTTTATGGTATTGTGCTGTGCTGTGCAATATCGTATAATAACAAGACATGTACCTTTACACATTCTAAAATAACATTAACATTGATTGACAGTGAATTGAGTTTTTCTCACAACGATTTCTTTGGCTACCTGGTGTTTCCATGACCTTCGTCACTCATGCCAGAATGATACTTGTGTTACAGTACAAACCACAAGCATGTTGTTAGTATATTTATTATCACCATACAGTTCTACTAGTGTCCCACCTTCTTACAGGACCAGTAATCTGTGACTGTTGGTTCCATTTCCAGTGGAAATCTTTTCTGTGAAGAACACGTTTTCACTCATCTTTATTGTGCTGTCCCCTCTCCCCAGGCGGCTCCTCTGGTCAGTGTTTCTATGAAAGAACTTGGAAGACATGGCAGGAAGCTCAGAGCTACTGCAGAAACCAAAGCAGAGACCTGCCCAGTATTCAAGACCAGGCCAGGGTTAATGAGCTTATAGGTCTTATACCTTCAACTAATGACTCTGTTCACTGGATCGGGCTGTATCGTGACAAAGAGAACTGGCAGTGGTCCAGTGGAGGTGATGTCATCTACACTAACTGGGAACGATACCTCTTCTGTGCTTCAGTCAATGCGAAGGGAGAGTGGGAGGATTCACTCTGCAGTCAGGGAAACTATTTCATGTGCTACAGCGGTGAGTTGAGATTCAATTCCTTTGTTAATGATACAGCTGACTGGACTGGGGGTTGAAGCCATGTCCCCTGGATACTGCACAGGGGCCATAATCTTGAAATGTTCAAAAGAAGAAACATCTTCTCAAATACAGTGTTTCTAAGTTTGTTATTAAGAAAAGTGTAACGAAGATTTGTTATTCATAACACATTTTCTTATGATTTTTTTCCTTCATAAGAAATATAAGAAAATGTGTATTCAAAGAAATATTCAACGATTTCCAGGTGCAAGGGTGTTTATTGATTTAATTAACAATGTCCAGAGCCTTATGGCAAACACCTGTAAATAATAATGTTGTAGTGCTACAGCGGCGTGTATCACTTGGTATTTGTAATTCCCCGGGTTTGACCCGCAACCAAAAGTCCAGTTTTACACACCAACACTAAACACAAAACACAAACACAGTTCCTAGTGATAATGAATATGTGCAAGTGGTGTAATACAGTTCTGTGTGAAATGCAGGGGTGAAAGTGATGTCCGAGTTTATGCTGGCTTCTGCTACAGCTCCGGATCGTGTTATAGGTAGTCTAGTTTAAAACAGACAAACAGTTATAACAAACACTAACAGATGAAACAAACTCACGGTTTACAGTACGGTAACACAGGATCCTTGTAGGTTGTCTCTAACTATTTACCAAGGAACAGATCACTTTACGCTATGTCTCCTATTTATATCCTCGCTCATGACCCCTAGGTTAAAGAGCGCATCCGCTCCTCTAATCCTCGGATGCCACACCGTTTACCGTCGGGGTCATTGAGTTTGGATACCACAGCTCCATCCCTTTCCTAAACGACCGACTTCCACCTACCCTACGGAATAAATTGTCGTGCCATTTAGTTAAGAGTACTCTGTACCACTTACACCGTGCCCTTACAGGTCGAGAGGGAGATCTAACACTAAGAATCATTCAATGTCACAAGGGCTTATTAGATGTGTAGAAGAAATATGTTTAACAGTTAAATAACTATTTGTATTTGAATAATAGGTGATAAAGGGGGTTGTAGTTTTGCTGTATTGTGTGTAGTGGGCTGAACCTCACATGACTGATTCGTTTGTTATGCAAATGAGGTCTGACAGGTATTCTGCAATATATACAAGTTGCATCTCCCTGTTACAAGTTATTTTCAGTCACCATGAGCAAAGGACAGACTTTCATACACAGCTCATAGCACAGCAGGTGCTCGGTTGGCAGGTGATTCCCTAACCAACACTAGGCTACATAAATGCCATGTTTCCTGAGGTACAGCCTCCACAGTGATGAGCCAGTCTTGTTGCTCGTGACAAATGCAACTTTTGTTTCTCTTCTAAACAGTGTTGTTGTGATCATACACTGGTGGTAGAGTTTGTTTTTAGAGATTGAGGTTAGCAGTTTTATCATCCCGCTTATCATACATGGACAATCTTATGACACACGGGTCTCGCACCACCACCATGTACAATAAGACTGTACAATATTATTATTATTATTTTTATTATTATTATTATTAGTTTATTTAGCAGACGCCTTTATCCAAGGCGACTTACAGAGACAAGGGTGTGTGAACTATGCATCAGCTGCAGAGTCACTTACAACTACGTCTCACCCGAAAGACGGAGCACAAGGAGGTTAAGTGACTTGCTCAGGGTCACACAATGAGCCAGTGGCTGAGGTAGGATTTGAATCGGGGACCTCCTGATTACAAGCCCTTTTCTTAAACCACTGGACCACACAGCCTCCTACCGCTGGTCATTATCATGCAGTCGATGCCCTCAGAGTTTAGAATGTTGAAACTGTCATTGGAACAGGCTGACTTCAAAACAGATAAATAGCAGCCAGTACAGGAAAGTACAGTACAGGGGGGGGGGTCATAATGATACTGTTTGCTTCATATTGATTGTGCATCGACTGTGAGGAAAATATGAATGAATTGAAAAAGAACAGTCATTATTCCTAAATCATTAAATAGACTCCCCCATCCCCCACTTTGCTATTAAATACTTTTCAGACATAAACTAAAGAGACTCCCATGCACTGCTAGAGATGCTGCTTTTCATGACCTTGATAGCTGAGCCGAGTGTGACTCGGATTCAATCACTATACAACAGGACAGCCAGCGCACTTCCACAGATGACATTGATTTTGATCTGCTGTTTGTGTTTACAGAGCCCAGCAACATCACTCAGAGCTACACCCTGATTGAAGAACTGAAAACTTGGACTGAAGCTCAGCAGTACTGTAGAGAACACCACACCGACCTAGTCAGTATAAAGAACGCCAGTGAAAATGAAGACCTAGTGAAGAAAGCGCAGGGCAAGCCCTTCTGGATAGGCCTGTTCAATGAGCCCTGGAAGTGGTCACACCAGGGGGATAACTACACATTTCACAAGTGGAACTATGGGGAACCAAACAATTGGGGAGGGGGTGAGAAGTGTGTGGCGATGAGCAAGACTGATGGATGGAATGACTATGGCTGCAACAATCAGTTGCCCTTCTTCTGCTGTGAGGGTGAGGACCCTGGTCAGACTGTGTTCTCATTTAATTCAGTGTGTACCTTCAGGTTCAAAGAGGGAAGCATGATTAGATCTCTTCAGTAGGTCCTGGTGGTGACGAATCTAGCAGTTTCCACTTTGAGAATCAATTACAGGCTCCCTGCTCAGGCTGATGGGATGGTCAATATCCTTCCAGAGGTAATGGGGTGATGTGGATTGCAGCTATCAGTACCCCTTGTGCTGCTGTGACTGAAGGCTCCCTGTTCAGTCTGTGCTCTTGTTCAGCTCAGTGTTTGCACCCCAGTCTGTGAGCAGGGACTCAGAGGCTCAGTCCATCTGATCCTACAGTAGCTGTCTGACCTCCAGAGCAGGACAGGGTGTAGCCTAGAGATCTGAAGAACCAGAAACCAGCCCTGTCATTAAGAGTGAGAGGGAGCAGCTACCCCTCATTGTTATACCCAGGAGAGACGTGTGCTGTGATATACATTCTTACTGTCTATTTATTATATTTATTTGAAAACAATAAACCATGTCATTGTCAGCATTGCCCTGGTGGAGACAGCAGCATAGACACAGTTTCATTTAAATTCATTTGAACAATACACTTGAAACAGGAAACGCTAAATCTTCTTGTTGTGTGTTTTCTTTACAGATTCAGACCCCACAAGCCCCCCTTCCACTCCGGTCTCTCAAGGTATGCAGTGTAATCACTTCAGTGGATTCAGAACAACTGCAGCAATATGGCTTTGTTATAAACTTTCTTTCTCTTTTTTTCTGTTTACAGAAGCAGAATCCTCGAGCCCCCCTTCCACTCCGGTCTCTCAAGGTAAATGCAGTTTGAAGAGGGCAGTTTGTTTAGTGTGATTGACAGCCCACACCATGAGTTATAAATGAATCACAGTGTTCTTATCAACCTCACTAATTTAACAGTGAGCTCACCATTGCCCTGCTGAGGACAGCACCACACACACACACGCACACGCACCCAGACACACACACAATGTCACTCAAATATATTTAAATAATAATGTAAAAAGGCAAATGATGTATTTTTTACTCCTGCAAATCCAAACCTCTCAAGCCTTCTCTCAACTCCAGCCTCTAAAGGTAAGGAGTGTATTAGTTCAGTTTGAATGTGGCTTTGTAATAAATTACTTATTGTTTGAATTTTTAGTATTTATTTATTGTCCTGATGGAGACAGCAGCATAGACACAGTTTCATTTAAATGCATTTGAACAATACACTTGAAACAGGAAACACTAAATCTTGTTGTGTGTTTTCTTTACAGATTCAGACCCCACAAGTCCCCCTTCCACTCCGGTCTCTCAAGGTATGCAGTGTAATCACTTCAGTGGATTCACAAACCACAGTAGAATGGCAATCTCATGTGTCACATGAACCACTAGACCCCCTGTGTCTGCTGGTTTTCATTCCAACCAAGCTCTCAATTACTTAACTAGACCCTTAACTGAACTGATAATTTGCTTAATTAAACCTTTTTACTTGTTTTCAGCTCTTGAACAGTTGCATATTTCAAGTTAGCTATAACATTTGATAAGTAACTTGAACTGCAAATGTTTAAGAGCTGAAAACAAGTAAAAAGGTCTAATTAAGCAAATTATTAGTTCAATTAAGGGTCTAGTTAAGTAATTGAGAGCTCGGTTGGAATGAAAACCAGCAGACACAGGACCGAGTTTGAGAAGCCCTGATCTAAACCGCTCACTGTAGACGTGTCAGTGCATTGAAATCCACACAAAGGAATGGTAATGAGGTCTAAACTAGCATGCAAGGATTCAAATGGTCCCTGATGGAAACATCTTGAATACTGTTGAAAATTGCCCAAACATTAGACACTCATCTAAACATCTAAACACAAGAGTTCATCTTTGAAAATCTACCTCTACACGTCTGCTTCTTGTGTTCTAGGTACCAGCACCCCACCTGAGCCCTGCACTTAACTCACGTTCTGTGCTGCACATTACAGACTACGTGGGGTCTTATTGTTTTACATGGGGTTTATTTAATGGCTGTGTGAACTCTTCTGTGCTGCACATTACAGACTACGTGGGGTCTTATTGTTTGACATGGAGTTTATTTAATGGCTGTGTGAACTCTTCTGTGCTGCACATTACAGACTACGTGGGGTCTTATTGTTTGACATGGGGTTTATTTAATGGCTGTGTGAACTCTTCTGTGCTGCCCATTACAGACTACGTGGGGTCTTATTGTTTTACATGGGGTTTATTTAATTATTCAGCTCAGTGTTTGCACCCCAGTCTGTGAGCAGGGACTCAGAGGCTCAGTCCATCTGATCCTACAGTAGCTGTCTGACCTCCAGAGCAGGGCAGGGTGTAGCCTAGAGATCTGAAGAACCAGAAACCAGCCCGGTCATTAAGAGAGTGAGAGGGAGCAGCTACCCCTCATTGTTATACCCAGGAGAGACGTGTGCTGTGATATACATTCTTACTGTCTCTTTATTATATTTATTTGAAAACAATAAACCATGTCATTGTCAGCATTGCCCTGGTGGAGACAGCAGCATAGACACTGCTTCATTGAAATGCATTTGAACAATACACTTGAAACAGCAAATGCTAAATCTTCTTGTTGTGTGTTTTCTTTACAGATTCAGACCCCACAAGCCCCCCTTCCACTCCGGTCTCTCAAGGTATGAGTGTAATCACTTCAGTGGATTCAGAACCCACTGCAGCAATATGGCTTTGTTATAAACTTCCTTTTTTTTCTTTTTACAGAAGGAGAATCCTCGAGCCCCACTTCCACTCCGGTCTCTCAAGGTATGCAGTGTAATCACTTCAGTGTGATTCACAAACCACAGTAGAATGGCTCTCTCATGTGTCATGTGAACCACTAGACCTATTGAAGCCATGTGAGATTTGTGTGCAAAAATAATGTGAAAGCTGAACCTAGCGTGAGGCAACTGCCTGCCTGACACCAGCTCCCTGCAGTGCAATTCGGGACATCTAAACCAGGGCTTCTCAAACTCGGTCCTGAGGACCCCCTGTGTCTGCTGGTTTTCATTCCAGCCAAGCTCTCAATTATTTAACTAGACCCTTAATTGAACTGATAATGCGCTTAATTACACCTTTTTACTTGTTTTCAGCTCTTGAACAGTTGCATATTTCAAGTTAGCTGTAACATTTGATAAGTAACTTGAACTGCAACTGTTTAAGAGCTGAAAACAAGTAAAAAGGTCTAATTAAGCAAATTATTAGTTCAATTAAGGGTCTAGTTAAGTAATTGAGAGCTCAGTTGGAATGAAAACCAGCAGACACAGGGGGTCCCCAGGACCGAGTTTGAGAAGCCCTGATCTAAACCACTCACTGTAGACTTTTCTGTTCAGCGTGATTGACAGCCCACCTCATGTGTCATGTGACATGTGATCCACTAGACGGGGGTGGGGTGGGGGGGTGTGCAAAGTGGTCCCTTCCACTCCCGGTCTTTGTTCCAAGCCTGTTCTAAATTGTTTAATTGAACCAATTAAAGCTGCATCCAGTCCCTGAAGTAGTTACTGATCTCATTTCACCTGTTAAAGCTGGATTGGAATGGCCCAGCACTGTGATTGGACACCCCTGCACTAGAGCTATATAAGCTGAGGGAGAGTGTGTGCAACTATTCAGCAACACCACTAGGAGAGCAGAAGATTGTCTTTCGGCTTGGAATCCTAATGTATAGAGTTACATTATATTGTACAGTACAAAGAATATGTATTTTTAAACAAAATCTACTGCCTGACAATGTCACCCTGCACTCGAATGATTTTCTCATCAGTAGGCTATGCTGCAGTGTGTACAGGTTACATTGTCGCATTTGAGATGCAAGTGCAGTCTGGCTCACGGATAATCTGAACCAATCTGCTGTCATAAAGAAGTGCAGGCTGATGGCAGCTGTAGAAGCACATTTTAAATATTACTGCAAACATTAAACCAACACTCATGACTGACACATGAATAGCACATGAGTGTCACACACATAAAAGCATATTAAAGTAAATGAAATTATTATTATTATTATTATTGCTATTATTATTATTATTATTATTATTATTATCAGCAGGCAGTCCACTCCCCGAGGAGCTCCACCTGATCTCTCACAGTATGGTCTGGCCGGAGGCTTGGCAGTACTGCAGGGATCGCTACACTGACCTAGTGAGCCTCACAAGCCTGGCTGCACAGAACAGAGTGTCGGAGCTCGTCAGGAACAGCACTGCGTCGCGATTCTGGATCGGCCTGCACAGAACCGTTGTGTATGATAACTGGTACTGGGTTGCTGGTAAGGATAAGAAGGCCCGTCTAAACTACACTAACTGGGCCCCCGGAGAGCCCAACAATCCTTACTATGAGCACTGTGGGGAGATGGTGCTGCGGAAGGATGGGGGGGCTGAGTGGAATGATCTGTGCTGCTATGAACAGCTCCCCTTTATCTGTTTCAAAGATTAAAAACATCCTGAAAAGCTTTTACAGCAGTGGCTCTCAAACTATCTCCAGCTGGGACCCCTTTTAAAGTCACTTTAGTCTGAAAAAAAAAAAAATTACTAAGAAAATGATAGAAATATCTCAATCTAAATTGTGTGAATAATAAAGCAGAAAGAAATCTCGTATCTGACAGAGTTTGCAATGCCATGTCCGCTCTATAAAGAGCTGCTGCAATGCACTGCAGCCATCGCGGATGGAAGGTCTGCTTGAGATGTGGTCATTAAAAACCTTTCTGTGACCCCCAGGGTGTCCCAACCCCCAGTCTGAGAACCACTGTCTCCACAGAACCCAGAGCTTTACTATAGGAGTAGTGCAGCAAAATACTACACATTCCTATCAAAGAGAATCCTATGTAGCAATCTTTAATGATATACATCACTGTGATATTCCATTCCGTACTTGTTTAATATCTTATTGTGTGTTCTGTACAAGGCTCGAAATTAACATACATTTAGTAGCATTTTGCTACCAAAACTCTTAATTTGCTACTAGTTTTTTTATGCAGTAGCATTTTTCTGATCCCTTAAGCTGCAGTTTATATGACCGACCCTGAGTGAACAGGAACACAATTACCGCTATTAGTTTTTTAAACACGTATATTACTAGTACCTTTCATAAAGCAGGACACCATTTCAAATAAGCTTCCTGATCTGTAGATGCCTGAGGTTTATACCGCTGTCGTGCCGAATTCTGCCCCTTGCTGGATTTTGAGACATGCGCATGCTTGTGTGTTTTGTTGAAGTTTGTCTATGTGATTTATTTAAGCTATTAATTTATTCAACGTTGTTTACTGTGATCTTTCGCCATATCTAGCCTCAGACGACTCATGTCATTTTTAAATATGTATTTAGAGACTCAAATTAAAGGTCGACCCATTTAAAATCATCTAAACGTATAAATCATGCGCCCTTTTCCACACGCTGCATGTGCAATACGATCTGTGTTAGTGGTGAGCAGTAGTCTTATTAGCAGTGCAGTATTGCACCACTGAATTGTGAATAGCAGCATGAAAAGATTGACGCAGAATCCAAACAATGTTAGCATGCTATGAAATGCTTATTGCAATACAGAGCAGCACGGTTTAACATGATAAAGATAGCAATGAAACACAGGAACGCAAACGCACACGAATGACAGTAATGCAAAATAATATATTTGAACAAAGTATATATTTGAAGGAGGTATATATACGTTTGAAGGAGGTGTAACTGCAGTGTACAAAATTGAAAGATAGAAAAATGATTTTTTTTGGATGTACACAAGGTGTAAATGATTTAACTGGTTTATATTATTTCAGGATGTTTCGAGCAAAGCCCTTCTGCTGTGTGTAAAGCGATGCATGTATATAGATATACAGGATATGAGGTCTAAATGAACATTTAATGTGTGGTGAAGAAAGATTACAGCAAACCACGGCGATGAGTAAACTATACAGATTAAACAGAGGATCACTTAACTATGTCTTATTACCAGGGATCCTAGTTTTCCACAATAAAAAAAATGAAATTCTCCAATAAGAGAAAAATCCGCGTTATTCCGCAGGGCTAAAATGAGTTTTCCTGCCACAGTATAAGACACACAAACAGTACTACTGGGTAACAGTTAACACAGGAAGTATGTCTTCTTGTTCGTGTTACACTTGCTGTGTCTCTTTCTGTTGTATTTTAGTTTATATCTTTAATTATTCTTGAACTGTAACCTTGTATTACAGTGGAACCCGTGTACGTCGCTTTGGATAAATAAATTAATTAATTAATTAATAAAATATAAATGGTTACACTTTCAAATTCTAAGCAAGTTACAAGCTTACCAGCACCATTAATCAATAAATCAATCAAACTATATATATATATATATATTCTTTAGGGGTGATTGTTATTGTTTGAACAGCTCTGGATACTGAAGTAAACTGAACTTGAATACCGGAAGCAGTTTTATTAGACAGGCATGTTGATGGAAATTTAAAGCAGAGTTGCCTGTGTTAATGTTTAGGTATTATACGTGTATTGATTCTGTTATTATCAAACAAACAAAAAAAAAACCTTGAATGTTTTTTTGCCCCTCCCCAAGTGTAAAACCAAAAAATCTCCAGAAACACACAATCCGCGTTTTTAACGTCTTCTTGTAGTTAATCCGCTTTTTTCCGTTTTATTGTAGTTAATCCGCGTTTTTAACGTTTTATTGTAGTTAATCCGCGTTTTTTCCGTTTTATTGTAGTTAATCCGCGTTTTTCCGTGTTATTCCGCAGCAAACGGATTGCTAGGATCCCTGCTTATCACTAAAATATTCAAATAAAAATCTCATCTGGTCAGTTTTAAAGAAGCTTAATGTGAGGAAATGGCCGTTCGAGAGCTATTTTGTGTTTTGATGTTTTTATACTGTGTTGCTGTCTAAAATGTACATTTCATTTGTAATACCAAAAGTTCATGGTGAACCACGCCGATGAATAAATGAACAGTTTAAGTAATCACACGGACAAACTTCAGCGAGACACTTACGCATGCGCATATCTCAAAGCAGTGCAGAATTCTTCACGACAGCGTCCGGTGAAGATACACGCGAGGAACACAATGCAAATCATATCGAGTATAAATACTGTCACTAATCACAACGTGCTTACAATTTAAAAGTTTATTTTATAGAACAAAAGTACAATTAAATAAGTGTTAAAACATTACAATGTTATAATATAACAGGCAATGACCTAACAGGATATGAAGTTTATTCAGGGTCTATAAAATGCTAATTTAATCTGTATGGAGAATGGAGGCTCCAGTTTTGTTTTAATGTTAATCCTGGTTTCACCCACGCTAAAAATCAACACATAATAGCAGATAATTATTACTTTATCAAAATTCTGACTACGAATATATATATATATATATATATATAAATAAATAAAACAGGAGCAAATAGCTAGCTATAGCGCTACCATGATCCTTGCTTTATTAGTACGAATAAGAGACGAAATACAATCTTGAGGTGCATTTATTTATTTATAAAAATTAAAAAAAAGTATTTCTTAATGCCCCAGTTGTAGCATTCAAAAGAGAAGCTAATTTAGGTGATATTTTAGTTCACAGTAAACATAAAAGAATAATTGACAAAATAGGTTCTACGAACATGTGCACCAGTAAATGTAAAGTGTGTAAATACATAGACAAACGTAAAAATATAATTAAACATAAGAACACCACATATCCACTAAAAACTAATACCTACTGTAAAAATAGCAATGTTGTTTATGGAATAGCCTGTGAAAAATGTGATGAAATCAAATATGTTGGAGAGACTGGAACTACTTTATAAAAAAGAATTCAGAACCACCTTTCATTAATTAGAAATAAAAAAATGAATGAACCAACAGTACAGCACTTCACCAGTCAAGGACATGACATAAATGATGTAAAGTTTGTAGTATTAGAACAGCTAAAATTAGACAATGCGACATATAGAAGAATAAAAGAAAGTAAATGGATAAATAGACTGAACACGATTATGCCAGTGGGACTCAACAGAAAAGAATGAACTAATGAACTTCAATAAATATATAACATTTAAATAAATAAACAAAATTCATTCAAAGGTTGTGCATGCTGATGCGCTGGGGAGGCCAAATCAAGACTGATCCTCAGAGCCAGCATTGCATGATATAATAAAAATATAAGTTTATATAAAGTAGTGTTAATTAGAATGAATACAGATTCAAAGATAGAAGTAAAAATGATGTCACAATATATAGAACACCATTACATCATGTAAGAATAAATCATGGATTTGAATGTAACAAATAGTTGTCATGCCGTCAAAAACCTATAAATACCTCCAATGTTTTGATTCAAACACAGGCTCCCTAGAGAAAGATATGTACAACATATTGAAACGTTGGGCAGCTGGCTCTTTGAGCTAATATATATATATATTGCACAGTCAAACTATAACTTACACACATAGCTAATTAATGTCACTGTTTAATAAAAACCAACCAAGCATATTTTTTAAAAAATCTTGGTTGATATACCTTATTCTATTATTACTTCTTAGTTAATTTATTCAAAATTGTACAGCATTTAAAAATACAGTGAAAAGGCAGAATGTGAGCATACATATTTATGAACAAACCAATTAGTGTAACATGTTGCATGAATCTTTTAAATGTAGCGGTACCGTGCTGGAATTAGCTTTCATTTTCAAAACAGCTCGATTGTGGTTGTAACCTTATCAATCAATCAACCAATCTATTTTATATAGCACCTTACATAGTGGACCACCATCATAAAGCACTTTACAAGATCCAGTAACAACAAGATAATCCATTATCATTATAATGTCATACAATGCAGGATTCAACGATAATGTGGCACATGTTCATTTTTTTAGTCGCTGTATTTATAGCTGTGTATGATTTGTTAGTTACGGAAATCTCAGTCAACAACTGAAGACAGATAAGAGGATAATTTCGCACCACTTAATGTGCACCGATGAAACAGAACCTGGTTAACCGTACTGATGGCATATCAGATGCTTAGATGACAGATATGGTTGCATTCTTGTAGAACTTAAGGATAAAGCGAAATACATTTTGACAAGGAATCGCATTAGTTCCATTACTTAGTTGAGTTTAGGTGGTTTCAATAAATACTTTCTGATTTAAATATAGGTCTACTAGGTGATAGTTTGGGTTATTCAGTCTATTTAAAACAGTCGGAAGGTGTTTATTTTTTAAATTATTTTTATATATAATTATTAGTTGAATAAACCTCTACTGAATAAGATGATTTTGCTACCTACTTTCCAGGCAGGTAGCAAATCCTCACGACTGCCTTAAAAAGATAGCTTCTAGCCCTGGCTCTGTATGATTCTCTATTGTTTCTGCTCAGAGCATGATCTGCCATGCTTACGAACTATTCCAGCAATCACGGCTTCTGAAAAGACTCCTCAAGGCTGACTGTGATGAAGCGAGGTGGGGAAGCATACGAGTGTTGCTCATACTTCAGTGTACAATGCTTCAGGGCTTCAGTGTGCTGTGCAACGCTAATATGCTTCCCCACCTCACAATCAGCCTTGAGGAGTCTTTTCCGAAGCTGCTTCACTTGTTTTTTTTAATTCTGGATCCACAGCTGTTTAAAATGCAGCGCGTAGATAAACTGCTGCATCTTGGTACCTTTGCTGTGGCTCACTTGGTCTGATTGAGGAAGCAGCAGCAGCTCGGTTTTAGTTATTATCATCTAGAACGCTGCCTTTGAAATATCTACATGTTCCCAACTGAAGTATAAAACACAAGCAAACAAAAAGGGGTCCAGTGATAATATTGTGGGGTCAGTAAGCTTTCAGAAAATGAATCGGACCACCTTGGTTAGCAGTGCTTTAGTATAGGATAGAGGGGAGAAGCACAGAGGGGGGACGGGTTAACTTGCCATTCTCATTAGTGCTTCTTTTAAGCACTTTCTTGTCTTTAAATATAACAATAGTTTTACAATACTGTGTTAGTTTTTACATAGTTAGAAGTTTTTACATATTTTAGAAAGTGTGTCTGTAGTTCGGCCTGTATGAGGTCATCAGCACCAATATACAAAAACTCCACTTGGAAAACAAAAGAGAAAGAAACCTTTTATTTTCCTTGTTTGCACTTTTGTGTTGCTTCCCTGAGCTGCAGCAGAGCGGACAGTCATACCCTCTGCTGCTGCAGGTAGTGGCAGGAGTGAGTCTGGTTAGGGTTAGGCCTGTTTAGTGACATCAGAGTGACACAAAGAGTGGACAGAAAGCTTCAAGGAGGGAGGAAGCTTGTGTGCCTGCCTGCCTGCAGCTGAAACGACCTGCCTCTAGGGAATGCAAACAAACTGGACAGCCAACAAGGCCTGGTTTCTGATGAAGCAGATTGCACCTCATGCTGTTCTATTGAATGTAGTAAACAGGCACACCGTTGTTATATTTGAATATGATGCTGCAGTTTTAACTAAACAGGAAACATGTAATAGAGTGAGTCATAGCTCACTGTTTATAGTCTGTATTTCTGTGTGGATTTCTTGGGATTATAAGATTAATAAAGGTTTACTGTTTGAATCATCAGTCTTTTTGTTTCTTGATTTCTGTATATATAACAAATATCACTATATCACTAAGAACTTCACAACATTTTAATCATCCTGAAATATAATCCACTGTTACAGAGGAGCTGGTCTAAACACAAGCTGTTTGGAGTTATGCTGCCACCTACTGTTCCTACTGAGGTACTGCAGGATTTATAAAGATACTAGGCAAGATATCAACTATACTACATTGCAGACAGCAACTTTGTTCTTCATATTTCAATTGGTTTATTCAGTATATATGAATTGATATATTTTAAAGATCATGTACAAAATAAAAAGGCTATACTGTTTAAAGTGATAAAAACACAATAATAGTACAACACTACACTTTGTACTATTATTATTTATTTATTTAAATAATACACACCAAGACCAAGACCGAGACCAAACGTACCGAGACCAAACATACTGAGACCAAGACCGAGACCAAACGTACAAAGACCGAGATCAAGACTGAGACCAAGACCAAACATACCCAGACCAAGACCAAATGTACCGAGACCAAGATCGAGACCAAACGTACCGAGACCGAGACCAAGACCAAACATACAGAGACCGAGAGCAAACATACTGAGACCAAGACCGAGACCAAACGTACAAAGACCGAGACCAAATGTACTGAGACCAAGACCAAAACCAAAACAGAGACCAAACATACCGAGACCAAACGTACCAAGACCGAGACCAAGACTGAGACTGAGAACAATCGTACCAAGACCAAACGTACCGAGACCAAACATAAACATATATTTTTGTTGTGACAGAAAAAATGCAACAACTGAAAAATGTGTTCTATTGACTTTTTCCAGTTACAATCAATTCACTTACACACTACATACCTTGAAAAGGTGTATAAAAACATTTACATTAAATAGTTACATATAATTGGAAACATCTTAAAGAGGGTCCTGATCAAAATGGAAGACTTGACAGGTATGTACAGACAGCCATATTTCTCTGCATTTGTGTTACTCACACCATTTTGTTAAGGTAACTAATATATCACAGGAAATGTATTTGGTGGCAGGAGGACAGTTTGCTTCATGGGGGAGGCTGAGAGACGCTGTAGCAGCACGAAGTCTGATGTGTTAAATTTAGTAATTTGAATGCTGCTCTACAGTATAATGGCTACATTATGTTGTATAATAGCTGTCAATGTATACATGTGAGTGAAATTATTATTATTATTATTATTATTATTTTAATTTAGGCGTTGCCAATTTGGAATGGACAATTATTTTTAGGCTCAGCTCACCGCTATCACCCCTGCGCTGACTCGGGAGGGCGAAGATGAACACACGCTGTCCTCAGAAGTGTGTGCCATCAGCCGCCCGCTTCTTTACACGCTGTAGACTCACCATGCAGCCGCCTCAGAGCTACAGCGTCGGAGGACAACGCAGCTCTGGGCAGCTTACAGGCAAGCCCGCAGGCGCCCGGCCAGACTACAGGGGTCGCTGGTGTGCGGTGAGCCGATGACACCCTAGCTGACCTAAAACCTCCCTCCCCCAGGCGCTCAGCCAATTGAGTGCCGCCCCCTGGAAGCTCCCGTCCTCGATCGGCAAAGGAATAGCCTGGACTCGAACTCGCTATGTCCAGACTATAGAGCGCATCCTGCACTCCACATGGAGCGCCTTTACTGGATGCGCCACTCGGGAGCCCCATGTGAGGGAATTTTGAAGGATAAAAAAGGATATATGATAAAAGAGGAAATAAAATAATCTTGAATGTTTATGAATGAGACCAATCTGTGTGCTGCCTGCTATCAAGACCAAGACCAGACGTGCCGAGCCTGAGACCCAGACCAAGACCAGACGTGCCGAGACCGAGACCAAGACCTTGACCTTAAAATGTGGCCTCGAGATCGGCCTCGAGACTCCATCTCTGCTTCCGATTGATCCATTTCTCATTGTAAACAAAAACAAATCTTAGAACTGCCAACCGACACAGAATATAGTGAAAATAATTCATACTGCTCAATCCTTTACTTGAACACATTACAATTCATAGCAATATAGAGTTAATATAAATGTAGTATAACTATGGAGATAGTGATATCTGGTAGCCCTTCTTGACACACAGCACACTGCGATCGTATAGAAAGCAGCGGTCATTGTGTTGTTATTATTATTAACCACGCCGATGCACGTACAGTACAGGACACCGGACAGTTTAGCAGAATGCAGTTCATGTACCGCGTTACAAACGGGACGGCGCTGCACAGAGCGGGACAAACTGTGCGATTCAAATCTCCTGCAGTACTACAGACGGGCCGCCGATACTCATCTCTGATTAACCCAACATGAATATAAATACGATCCGAACTCAGTCTGTTTCAAAGAGCGCTCAGAGTGACGGCGCCGGAGAGTCTGCGAGCTGGTTTAATAATAATGAATGCGCCTGCTGTGTCTGCTCGAGTCTCGCATCAAACTCGCCGTCCTCTATATAATATAAACACATTACACACCCCTGTACCACTCACAGGATTGCTAGCGGGTGCAGTGAATTCAATTCCAATAACTCACCGCTCTCTTTCTCTCTCTACCTTATGTTCTTTCTGTTTTCTCGTGTCTTTTTCTCCAAGCAACCCAAACAATGTAACTTCCGATTTAAAGAACCCCCCATAGGGGAAACCAGTGCCTACATGTTGTTAAGTACCGGTTTGCTAATACCTCACTTGGGGCTCACACCAGGGACTACTTCCAGTAAGAGACGTATGAACCGCAGTGAAAAAAATAAATAAAAACTTGCATTCATAACAAAAAACAAACATATTCGGCCCATATAAATCTACACACTTTTTGTGATGCTGGAACAGGGTATATATAAGGAGTGTTGATAATTTCACCCTAAACTTGCACACTGAAAGTAGCATGTCAAAGCAAGAAGGAATCTAATCAGCAGAATATGCCTGTGTAATCACAACTCAGAGGCAGGCAGACCTATGACATCACACATGGGACTACAGACACAGGCAAGGGATTCTGGGAATTGTAGTTTGTTTGCAGCATTGTGATGGACTAATTGTATAATGAGATGGCACCGTCATTGTAGGTGAAGTGTCTATTATGCTCATTCGGCACAGATTGATTAATTGAGAGAGAAACCAGAATAAGATCTGTAAATAATTGGCTAGAGGCAGAAAGAAAGGCAGAAGAAAACAAAACACCAAGGCAGGACTCGGACTAGAGAGATAGACGTACCATCAATTTTCAATCGTCCTTCTTTTTATTGTCTTCTTAACCAAAGACACTGGCATCATAAAGAACATTATACGTTTTGACTTTAATAATTAAATTTTTTATTGATGTCGATTTTTTTTAATTTCTGTTTTAATGTCTGCGTGAGCAAGACAGACAGTCTGACAGCAGCTACCTTTGACCTTATTTCTGATTGGTCCATTGCGATGCGAACAGCGCTTAGCAAAATACAAATAAAACAAATGTATTTCTGTATTTGCTCGCTTCATTCGCGCCGCTTGTGTTGTGCATTACTCCATTTTAATCAATAGTTTTCATTATTTTTGCTCGCGTCCGGTGTGCATAGTGCTTTTAACCTGCAAGCCCATTGACGTGTTTGATTTGGCATTGTATGTTGCAGAGCTGCGCTTACACTCCGACTTTTAAGAATGTGTTTATTTATTTAGCTTTTTATTTTTTTTTACAGAACTGCCCCTTTAGTCACAGTCACGCCCCTCGTGTTTATGTATGAATTACTGACTCATAATATTTGTGATTTGATTACACCAGCAGATGAACTGATAATGTATGGATGTTATTTTGTGAAAACAATACAATATAAAAAAATAAATAAATAAATAACACTACAACATTTTATAAATAAATACATGATACACCAGACTGAAGCACATTCGTTTACTCTTAATATCATAACAAATATACTTATTGTAAATACGTACATTCTTTTATTTGTTGGAAAAAGGTCTGGAACTGAAGTAAAGTGCTTTTTAATACAGTGCTACTTGAGTATTTAAAATATGGTTATCTTCAAAATTAAAATATCAGCAACGGTGTGTTAATTAAACGAAGCGCCTGACGCCGCTCGAAACTTTCACATTTTTAAATCCTGACGTAAACGAGCATATTTAAAGTTACATTTTTATTTGTTTTTCTATGATCGAGTGTGAATCCGCTCTGCAGCGCACTCCAGCACACACACTGCTCCCTTACCTGCAGACCGCAGGGTAATTGCTGTACAAAGGCTGTTTTATCAGTCCCTGCTGTGGATTAAAATAATAATGGTTTTAAGAATAAATAATTAAATTCACATAGGGAGGTGTCGGGCCGCGGGGCTTCCTGTGCTGTAAACATGGACTTCATGGAGACGGGCAGAACGGAGCTCTCGCTATTCCTTATACAATGCTGCCATCGTGTGGCCATTTACTAGAACTGATGGTTCTAATAAAACTAACATTATATATATAAATATATATATATATATATATATATATATATATATATATATATATATATATATATATATATATATATATCTGAACGCAGCTCAGTTGCTCTTTGAAATGACTCGTATTAACCTTAACCACTGTGTAAAAATAGACATTTCAGACACATTCTTAAAATACAACAAACAGAATATTTACAGGATAAGCAGGAGAGTGCTGTGTATAAATAATAAAGTGTTTTGTAATTGCTCTTATTTGAAATCATTCTCATGCATTTATCATGCTTACTACATGTTCTTACTGGACTCTTATAAGCAAATAGTTACTATCAGGTTTAGCTGCTCTTAGTCGAATTCACTCTTATAATTTACTGTGTGCTTTATTATTTTGCTCTTACCTGAATTGATCTTATTGTACTTTCATAGCTGCTCTTATCTGTATTAAGATATTCTGTAATGTGATCTTTTATAATGTGATCCTTTGTACTGTGATAACTTGTAGCAATTGTAAGCAGCCCTGGATCAGGGTGTCTGCTAAGAAATCAATCAATCAATCCATCAATAAATAAATAAATAAATAAATAAATAAATAAATAAATAAAGTAATTGCTGATTTTAAATACCTGTACTACTCATTGCAAACAGCAGAGGGCACCAGCAACCGTTTGTCACTGAGCTGTGTTTAGATTAAAAAAAAATAGTTTTATTAGAACCAACTATTCTACCAAATGGCCACACGATGGCAGCATTGGATAAGGAATAAAAAGAGCTAAATTCAGCACCCTTGTTCAACGCCGCATCTGCACTCCATCTAAAATCCTTCTATTGGTTTTAATTTTCCTCACAACTCGGTTTTCAGAATGAATCCAGTTTGTGCATTAATTAAACACAGCAGTATTGTTTCTTGTTGCATCTAAATCAATAACCAGGTTTTTATGTCTTAATTTTTTAATTGGTCAAACAGCATAACAGGGAGTATACATCACATACATGTTCTTTAAAAATGTGTTGGTTAGTTTGAAGGAATACATTATATATCAAAACATATCATTCATGGGTAAAAAAAACCTGCACTGACAACACATAATAAATAAATAATACATCTCTAATAAAAACATATTGTGAAAAAGGCAGAACTAAAATCTGAATTTAGCAGATTCAGGTAAGATAGGTAAGACAGACAATTAAAATAAAAAATAAAATCATAATTTTAAAGTGTGGATTTGGAAGAAGAAATAAAAAGAATCTGGAAGATGAATTTATAAAGTGTATAGAAATGAAACTGCTGAGGATGAGAATTCACTGGACAATGAAATGAGGAGGGATCAGATGTGAAGTAAAAATCCCACACAACTCACATATACAATAACATGAGAAAACAGGTAGAACACATCTAATACAGAATAAAGACAATCCATGTGTATGAGATTAGAAAGAAAGAAACAGTGATTAATACATATATAATTGATAAAAATAAATATAAAAAAGACAAAACCTAATTGTGTTAATAAATAAATTGAATGGCAATAACTTTGTTAAAGTAACGTTAAGGTTTGGAAATTGCAAGTTCAAGTAGCCACACAACCTTAACTCTGCATCCTTATGTGTGTGTTTCACGTCACACCTGACATCACACATGACATCATCAATGACATCACTAAGCACATGACACATTCTCCCTGAAGACTGGCCATGCGGACCCAACACTGGAAATCACAGTCCTTGCAGGGGGAGGGGCCAGTCTTCTTCAATACAATGAATAATTATTCATTTGAAATATCTACAATGCAAGCTGGTCCTGTTGCTTCTGCTGGTCTTTCTCTGCTCTGCATACCAGTGATCTACTGTGCTGCTTCACTGCTTTCATTCAGTGTGTATGAACAATCAATAAAAAAGAGTGACTTCATACAACAAAAAACATTAACTTAAGAAATCAGACCTTTAGCTTTCTTTCATCCTTTTCAGTTAATTGAAATGATTTCTCAGGTTAAACTTTCTTCAACCTTTTAAAGGCTACTGTAACTGGACTGTTTAATACAAACCTCTCACTCTCTGACATATATGATCTGATTTCATTATTCATTCAATACATTTAGTTTATTAGCCTGCTCTGTCACTCCACTGGGTAGTTATTCATATAATAAAAAGCATTTCATTCAAAGAGCTTTAGTTTTCCAACGCCTCTCAGGTTTTTCTTGTGGAATGGGATGCTTTTTAATCACAATAAGACACCTCAGGACATCTTTTCAAAGCTTTTACGCCAGTCTTTAACTCCTATTTATTTTAAAGAGATAAACCACCTGTTCATTTTACAAAACTAGAACCAAACAGCTGAGTAATACACTGTATTTCAAGCCCTCTTCAGCACTCTCAGTGTGTTTAGTTTTTCATGTTGTAACATTAACATGATGTTTTGTGGCTCTCAAAAGTATTCACCCCCCTTGGACTTTTCTACATTTTATTGAGTTACAACATGAGATCAAAATGGATTTAAATTGTATTTGTAATTAATTTGTAATTAATTTAGAACAATTTGTAGATTTTATTTTTCACTTTGACATTATGGACTTTTTTGTGTTGATCAGTGGCAAAAACTCCTAATTTAAATCCATTTTGATCCCATGTTGTAACTCAATAAAATGTAGAAAAGTCCAAGGGGGGTGAATACTTTTGAGAGCCACTGAATATTTTCTATTCTTTAACTTTGTTTATCTACAGATTACCGGATAGTAAAACATTCCTCCTGCAGTTACTGAACATGTTCCCAATCACAAGGACTGTGATTTCCAGTGTTGGGTCCGCATGGCCAGTCTTCAGGGAGAATGTGTCATGTGCTTAGTGATGTCATTGATAATGTCATTGATGATGTCAGGTGTGACGTGAAACACACACATAAGGGTGCAGAGTTAAGGTTGTGTGGCTTCCTGAACTTGCAATTTCCAAACCTTAACGTTACTTTAACAGAGTTATTGCCAGTCAATTTATTTATAACACAAGTAGGTTTTGTCTTTTTATATTTATTTTTATCAATTGTATTTGTATTAATCACTCTTTCTTTCTTTCTAATCTCATACACATGGATTGTCTTTATTCTGTATTAGATGTGTTCGACCTGTTTTCTCATGTTATTGTATATGTGAATGTGTGTGGGATTTGTACTTCACATCTGATCCCTCCTCATTTCATTGTCCAGTGAATTCTCATCCTCAGCAGTTTCATTTCTATACACTTTATAAATTCATCTTCCAGATTCTTTTTATTTCTTCTTCCAAATCCACACTTTAAAATTATGATTTTATTTTTTATTTTAATTGTCTGTCTTACCTATCTTACCTGAATCTGCTAAATTCAGATTTTAGTTCTGCCTTTTTCACAATATGTTTTTATTAGAGATGTATTATTTATTTATTATGTGTTGTCAGTGCAGGTCAAGAAACCAGAATAAGATCTTCATGTCTTTATTATTATTATTATTATTATTATTATTATTATTATTATTATTATTATTATTATTTATTTCTTAGCAGACGCCCTTATCCAGGGCATCTTACAGGCGTAAACAAAAAATACATTTCAAGTGTTACAGTACAAGTATTAATACAATTAAGAGCAAGATAAAATACAATGACTTCAGTTCTAGTAAGTACAAGCATATTACAAGCAGTGTGGAGTAGTGGTTAGGGCTCTGGACTCTTGACCGGAGGGTCATGGGTTCAATTCCAGGTGGGGGACACTGCTGCTGTACCCTTGAGCAAGGTACTTTACCTAGATTGCTCCAGTAAAACCCAACTGTATAAATGGGTAATTGTATGTAAAAATAATGTGATATCTGTATAATGTGAAATAATGTATAATGTGATATCTTGTAACAATTGTAAGTCACCCTGGATAAGGGCGTCGGCTAAGAAATAAATAATAATAATAATAATAATAATACAAAATACAATTCAATATCAGAGCAGATAATAGCGTCAGTGATAGTTACATCAGGATATGATTAAATGCGAAATACTACAAATTGAATAACACTTGTGGCAGATTACAGTACAGTACTCTATAAAGTACAGGATTAAATGCAGACAAATAGGGAGCAGATAAGTGCAAGTAAAGCGCATTTAAGGAAGATTTAGTTTCTTTACCCATGAATGATGTATTTTGATATGTAATGTATTCCTTCACCCTAACCCTAACCAACATTTTTAAACAAAATCTATGTGATCTCTACTCCCATAGCATAGCTATTAAAAGCCTGGTTATTGATTTAGATGCAACAAGAAACAACTGCTGTGTTTAATTTATGCACAAAATAGATTCATTTATGAAAACCGAGTCTTGAGAAATTAAATTAAATTAAAACCAATAGAAGGTTTTTACGTGGAGTGAAGATGCGGTGCTGACAAGCGGGCGCTTAACTTAGCTCTTGCTATTCCTTATCCAATGCTGCCATCGTGTGGCCATTTAGTAGAACAGTTGGTTCTAAAAAACTATAAATATATATTTTTTAATCTAAACACAGTTCAGTAACAAGCGGTTGCTGGTGCCCTCTGCTGTTTGCAATGAGTAGTACAGGTAGTGAAATCAGCAATTACTTTATTACTTTATTTATTTATTGATTGATTGATTGATTGGTTGATTGATTGATTGATTTCTTAGCAGACACCCTGATCCAGGGCGACTTACAATTGCTACAAGTTATCACAGTACAAAGGATCACATTATACAAGATCACATTACAGAATATCGTAATACAGATAAGGGCAGTTATGAAAGTACAATAAGATCAATTCAGGTAAGAGCAAAATAATAAAGCACACAGTAAATTATAAGAGTGAATTCGACTAAGAGCAGCTAAACCTGATAGTAACTATTTGCTTATATGAGTCCAGTAAGAACAGGCAGTAAGCATGATAAATGCATGAGAATGATTTCAAATAAGAGCAAATACAAAAAACTTCATTATTTATACACAGTACTCTCCTGCTTATTCTGTAAATATTATTTTTGCTGCATTCTAAGAATTTATCTGAATGTGTATTTTTGCACAGAGGTTAATGTTAATTCGAGTCATTTCAAAGGGCAACTGAGTGGTCAGATAAATAAAAAATAAATATTAGAACAAACAGTTCTAGTAAATGGCCACACGATGGCAGCATTGGATAAGGAATAGCGAGAGCTGCGTTCTGCCCGTCTCCATGAAGTCCAGGTTTACAGCACAGGAAGCCCCGCGGCCCGACACCTCCCTATGTGAATTTAATTATTTATTCTTAAAACCATTATTATTTTAATCCACAGCAGGGACTGATAAAACAGCCTTTGTACAGCAATTGCCCTGCGGTCTGCAGGTAAGGGAGCAGTGTGGGTGATGGAGTGCGCTGCAGAGCGGATTCACACTCGATCATAGAAAAACAAATAAAAATGTAACTTTAAATATGCTCGTTTACGTCAGGATTTAAAAATGTGAAAGTTCCGAGCGGCGTCAGGCGCTTCGTTTAATTAACACACCGTTGCTGATATTTTAATTTTGAAGATAACCATATTTTAAATACTCAAGTAGCACTGTATTAAAAAGCACTTTACTTCAGTTCCAGACCTTTTTCCAACAAATAAAAGAAGGTACGTATTTACATTAAGTATATTTGTTATGATATTAAGAGTAAACGAATGTGCTTCAGTCTGGTGTATCATGTATTTATTTATAAAATGTTGTAGTGTTATTTATTTATTTATTTTTTTATATTGTATTGTTTTCACAAAATAACATCCATACATTATCAGTTCATCTGCTGGTGTAATCAAATCACAAATATTATGAGTCAGTAATTCATACATAAACACGAGGGGCGCGACTGTGACTAAAGGGGCAGTTCTGTAAAAAAAAATAAAAAGCTAAATAAATAAACACATTCTTAAAAGTCAGAGTGTAAGCGCAGCTCTGCAACATACAATGCCAAATCAAACACGTCAATGGGCTTGCAGGTTAAAAGCGCTATGCACACCGGACGCGAGCAAAAATAAAAAAAATCGACATCAATAAAAAATTTAATTATTAAAGTCAAAACATATAATGTTCTTTATGATGCCAGTGTCTTTGGTTAAGAAGACAATATAAAAGAAGGACGATTGAAAATTGATGGTACGTCTATCTCTCTAGTCCGAGTCCTGCCTTGGTGTTTTGTTTTCTTCTGCCTTTCTTTCTGCCTCTAGCCAATTATTTACAGATCATATTCTGGTTTCTCTCTCAATTAATCAATCTGGGCTGAAATGAGCATAACAGACACTTCACCTACAATGACGGTGCCATCTCATTATACAATTAGTCCATCACAATGCTGCAAGCAAACTACAATTCCCAGAATCCCTTGCCTGTGTCTGTAGTCCCATGCTGCCATAGGTCTGCCTGCCTCTGAGTTGTGATTACACAGGCATATTCTGCTGATTAGATTATTATTATTATTATTATTATTTATTTCTTAGCAGACGCCCTTATCCAGGGCGACTTACAATCGCAAGCAAATACAAATACATTCAAGTGTTACAATATAAGTCATACAATAAGAACAAGAAATACAATAATTCTCAAGTGTGACAAACCACAATTCAATAATACAGCAGATAATAGTGAAAGTTACATCAGGATATGATTAAGTAGTGATAGTTACATCAGGATATGATTAAGTACAAAATACTACAGATTAAACACTTGGGAGATTACAATATTCTGAGGTACAGGATTAAATGCAGTAAAATAGGGGGCAGATAAGAGCAAAATAAAGCATATTTAAATGAAGGGTGATAGTGTCCCAGGATACAACAGAGGAGTTCTACAGGTGCTGTTTGAAGAGGTGAGTCTTAAGGAGGCGCCGGAATGTGGTCAGGGACTGGGCAGTCCTGACATCTGTAGGAAGGTCGTTCCACCACTGCGGAGCAAGGGTGGAGAAGGAGCGGGCTCGGGAGGCAGGGGAGCGTAGCGGAGGTAGAGCCAGTCTTCTAGTGCAGGCGGAGCGGAGAGATCGAGTGGGGGTGTAGGGAGAGATGAGGGTCTGGAGGTAGCTGGGTGCAGTCTGATCAAGGCATCTGTAGGCTAGTACAAGAGTCTTGAACTGGATGCGAGCGGTGATCGGGAGCCAGTGGAGCGAGCGGAGTAGTGGAGTAGCGTGGGCGAAGCGAGGTAGAGAGAACACCAGGCGAGCAGCAGAGTTCTGGATGAGCTGGAGCGGACGGGTGGCGGACGCAGGGAGGCCAGCCAGGAGGGAGTTGCAGTAGTCTAGGCGGGAGAGTACCAGGGCCTGGACCAGGAGCTGGGTAGCATAGTTGGTGAGGAAGGGTCGGATTCTTCGGATGTTGCTCAGGAAGAATCTGCAAGTGCGTGCCAGAGTGGAGATGTGCTGGGAATAAGAGAGGCAGGGGTCCAGGGTGACTCCAAGGTTTTTAGCTGAGGAAGAGGGAGAGAGTGTGGTAGATTCCAGAGGAACAGAGATGGAGAGATCAGAGGAGGGGGAGGAGGAGGGAAAGAAAAGGAGGTCAGATTTAGAGAGGTTGAGTTTGAGGTGATGCGAGTGCATCCAGGAGGAAATAGCAGACAGACAGGTAGAGATACGGGAGGAGATGGTGGAGTCAGAGGTGGGGAAGGAGAGGAAAATCTGAGCATCATCAGCATAGAAATGGTATGAGAAACCATAGGATGCGATGAGGGGGCCCAGGGAGCGGGTGTAGAGAGAGAACAGGAGAGGACCCAAGACTGACCCTTGGGGGACTCCAGTCAAGAGAGGGTGAGGTGTGGAGGTTGCTCCACGCCAGGTTACCTGGTAAGTGCGGTTGGAGAGGTAGGAGGAGAACCAGGCCAGAGCAGTGCCAGAGATCCCCAGGTCAGCAAGAGATGATAGTAGAATAGAGTGATCAACAGTGTCAAAGGCAGCAGAGAGGTCGAGGAGAATTAGGACAGAGGAGAGAGAGGCAGCTCGGGCACACTTAAGTGAGTTGGTGACAGAGAGAAGGGCGGTTTCAGTGGAGTGAGCAGAGCGGAAGCCAGATTGGAGAGGGTCAAGCAGAGAGTGGTTGGACAGGAAAGCAGAGAGCTGGCGGTGTACAGTCCGCTCGAGGGTTTTGGAGAGGAAGGGTAGGAGGGAGACAGGACGGTAGCTCTGGAGGGAGGTGGGGTCGAGGGTAGGTTTTTTGAGGAGGGGAATGATCGAGGCTTTTTTGAAGGCAGAGGGGAAGATGCCAGAAAGTCGAGAGGTGTTGAGGAGGGAGGAGATGAAGGGGAGTAGAGCAGGAGCAGCAGCTTGAAAGAGGTGAGTGGGGAGGGGGTCCAAGGCACACGTGGTGGGTTTGTGACCCTGGAGCAGGGAGGAGAGGTCAGAGTCTGAGAGGGGCAAGAAGGTGGAGAGGGAGGGTGAGTTAGTAGGGGATGTAGTGGGTGTAGGGGTTGGAGCAGGAGGGGGTGCGGGGGAGGGAGAGGTGTTAAAGAGTTTGCGGATATCAGAGATTTTAGAAGAGAAGAAGGAGGCAAAGTCGTCAGGGGAGATAGAGGAGGGAGGAGGAGGGGGGGGAGGGTTTAGGAGGGAGGAGAAGGTAGAGAATAGTTTACGTGGGTTGTTAGTGGAGGCTTGGATTACAGATTGGAAATAAGCACATTTAGCAGAGGAGAGAGTAGAGGAGAAGGAGGAGAGAAGAGTGCGGTAAAGGTCTAGGGCAGCAGGGAGTTTGGTTCTCTTCCATTTCTTTTCAGCAGATCGCAGTGTGATTCTTGCCGAGCGGAGCACAGAGGAGAGCCAGGGATGGGGAGGGGAGGGGCGAGCGGGTCGGGAGGTGAGGGGACAGAGGGAGTCGAGGGAGGAGGTGAGTGAGGAGAAGAGGGTGGAGGTAGCAGAGTCTACGGAGAGTTGTGAAAAGGAGTCGATAGGAGGGAGGTGAGAGAGAGCAGTGGAGGCAAGGACAGAGGGGGAGAGAGAGCGGAGGTTACGGCGAGAGGTGACAGTGGGGGTAGGAGGAGCAGGGAGAGGGGGGAGAGACAGAGAAAAAGAGATGAAATAGTGATCAGAGAGGTCCAGGGGGGTGACAGAGAGGTTGGAGGGGCAGCAGGCCCTGGAGAAGGTGAGGTCCAGTTGACGGCCAGCTTTGTGGGTAGGAGGGGACGGAGAGAGACAGAAGTCGAAGGAGTGAAGGAGAGGGAGGAATCCAGCAGAGTGGCTGGGGTTGGAGAGATGGATGTTGAAGTCACCCAACAGGACAGTCGGGGTAGACAGAGAGGGGAGGGAGGAGAGTAGATAGTCGAGTTCATCCAGAAAGTGAGTGAGAGGCCCAGGGGGGCGGTACAAAACAATGAGCAGGAGTTGACAGGGAGAGGTTAGTTGGACTGCATGAAATTCAAAGGTAGTGACAGAGAGGGAGGTGAGATCAGAGGGGACAGAAAAGAGTAAGGAGGGAGAGAGGAGAAGACCCGTCCCACCTCCCCGTCCGGTGAGACGCGGGGTATGGGACAGGACGTAGAGAGAGGACAGGGCAGCAGGAGTAACAGTGTTATCAGGGGACAGCCAGGTTTCAGTGAGAGCAAGGAAATCGAGCGAGAGGTGGGAGGCAAAGGCAGAGATGAAATCAGCTTTGTTAGCAGAAGAGTGACAGTTCCAGAGTGCACCAGAGAGTGTGCGGGAGGGGGGGAGAGGCAGAGAAATGAGGTTAGAGGGGTTGGAGGAGCAGTAGCGGAGGGAGGGCAGAGGACGAGGACGGGAGGACAGAACAGGGATGTGAGAGACAGTCATAGCAGGACAAGCAAGACAAAAGGCACAGTAGGAGCAGTGGGGTGGAGGATACAGACCTGACTAGTAGATGGCTTCTTCCAGAGCGCTGGTAGGTTCGGATCTAGTCGAACAGCGTCTCAGCGCAGGCCTCCCCTCGCTGGACTCCCACAGCTAGACTCCCGGCTCTTTTGTTGAGGCTCTTCTGTTGGCTGGCGCTTCGTGCTGGCGCTAAAATAAGCTGCTTGAATAAATGTTGTTACCCCTGCTTGGCAAAAGAACCAACTAAACTGTGTGGAAACCAATCAAATAGCAAAATCAACTGCTAATCAATTTAGCCACTCACCTGGTACTAATCACACACAAACTCAGCCAATTCAAACACCACCTTACAATGTCACCAAATGTAGTAGTTACAATTACAAAAAGCAGGAACTTATCTATCTGCCTCTCTCCCTGGTTCCCTGAAGACTGGATTCCTTCTTGCTTTGACATGTTACTTTCAGTGTGCAAGTTTAGGGTGAAATTATCAACACTCCTTATATATACCCTGTTCCAGCATCACAAAAAGTGTGTAGATTTATATGGGACGAATATGTTTGTTTTTTGTTATGAATGCAAGTTTTTATTTATTTTGTTCACTGCGGTTCATACGTCTCTTACTGGAAGTAGTCCCTGGTGTGAGCCCCAAGTGAGGTATTAGCAAACCGGTACTTAACAACATGTAGGCACTGGTTTCCCCTATGGGGGGGATCTTTAAATCGGAAGTTACATTGTTTGGGTTGCTTGGAGAAAAAGACACGAGAAAACAGAAAGAATATAAGGTAGAGAGAGAAAGAGAGCGGTGAGTTATTGGAATTGAATTCACTCCACCCGCTGGAAACCCCGTGTGTGGTACAGGGGTGTGTAATGTGTTCATATTATATAGAGAACGGCGAGTTTGATGCGAGGCTCGAGCAGACACAGCAGGCGCATTCATTATTATTAAACCTGCTTGCAGACTCTCCGACGCCGTCACTCTGAACGCTCTTTGAAACAGACTGAGTTCGGATCGTATTTATATTCATGTTGGGTTAATCAGAGATGAGTATCGGCGGCCCGTCTGTAGTACTGCAGGAGATTTGAATCGCACAGTTTGTCCCGCTCTGTGCAGCGCCGTCCCGTTTGTAACGCGGTACATGAACTGCATTCTGCTAAACTGTCCGGTGTCCTGTACTGTACGTGCATCGGCGTGGTTAATAATAATAACAACACAATGAACGATGCTTTGTTACACGATCGCAATGTGCTGTGTGTCAAGAAGGGCTACCAGATATCACTATCTCCATAGTTATACTACATTTATATTAACTCTATATTGCTATGAATTGTAATGTGTTCAAGTAAAGGATTGAGCAGTATGAATTATTTGGCATGTCGGGTCGGGTCTGGTCTTGGTCTTGATAGCAGGCAACACACAGATTGGTCTCATTCGTAAAAATTCAAGATTATTTTATTTCCTCTTTTATCATATATCCTTTTTTATCCTTCAAAATTCACTCATATGGGGCTCCCGAGTGGCGCATCCAGTAAAGGCGCTCCGCGTGGAGTGCAGGATGCGCTCTATAGTCTGGACATAGCGAGTTCGAGTCCAGGCTATTCCTTTGCTGACCGAGGACGGGAGCTCCCAGGGGGTGGCGCTCAATTGGCCGAGCGTCGTCCGGGGGAGGGATGGTTAGGTCGGCCAGGGTGTCCTCGGCTCACCGCGCACCAGCGACCCCTGTAGTCTGGCCGGGCGCCTGCGGGTTTGCCTGTAAGCTGCCCGAGAGCTGCGTTGTCTTCCGACGCTGTAGCTCTTGGGTGGCTGCATTGTGAGTCTGCAGTGTGAAAAAAAGCGGTCGGCTGACAGCACACGCTTCAGAGGACAGCGTGTGTTCATCTTCACCCTCCCGAGTCAGCGCGGGGGTGATAGCGGTGAGCTGAGCCTAAAAATAATTGTCCATTCCAAATTGGAGAGAAAATAATAAAAAATAATTGGCAACGACTAAGTAATAATAATAATAATAATTTCACTCACATGTATACATTGACAGCTATTATACAACATAATGTAGCCATTATACTGTAGAGCAGCATTCAAATTACTAAATTTAACACATCAGACTTCGTACTGCTACAGCGTCTCTCAGCCTCCCCCATGAAGCAAACTGTCCTCCTGCCACCAAATACATTTCCTGTGATATATTAGTTATCTTAACAAAATGGTGTGAGTAACACAAATGCAGAGAAATATGACTGTCTGTACATACCTGTCAAGTCTTTCATTTTGATCAGGACCCTCTTTAAGATGTTTCCAATTATATGTAACTATTTAATGTAAATGTTTTTATACACCTTTTCAGGGTATGTAGTGTCTAAGTGAATTGATTGTAACTGGAAAAAGTCAATAGAACACATTTTTCAGTTGTTGCATTTTTTGTGTTTATTTGGTTTATCAAAAGAAAATTAGCTTTCAAACAATAAATAGTTATTATCGTTGTTGTTGTTGTTCTTATTCTTCTAGCGAAAATTAATTTAGTTTGGTTGGTCACAACAAAAATATATGTTTATGTTTGGTCTCGGTCTTGGTACGATTGTTCTCAGTCTCAGTCTTGGTCTCGGTTTTGGTCTCGGTACATTTGGTCTCGGTCTCGGTACGTTTGGTCTCGGTCTCGGTACGTTTGGTCTCGGTCTCGGTCTCGGTACGTTTGGTCTCGGTCTCGGTACGTTTGGTCTCGGTCTCGGTCTCGGTATGTTTGGTCTCAGTCTTGGTGTCGGTATGTTTGGTCTTGGTCTCTGTATGTTTGGTCTTGGTCTCGGTACATTTGGTCTCGGTCTGGGTATGTTTGGTCTTGGTCTCAGTCTTGATCTCGGTCTTGGTATGTATTATTTAAATAAATAAATAATAGTACAAAGTGTAGTGTTGTACTATTATTATGTTTTATCACTTTAAACAGTATAGCCTTTTTATTTTGTACATGATCTTTAAAATATATCAATTCATACATACTGAATAAACCAATTGAAATATGAAGAACAAAGTTGCTGTCTGCAATGTAGTATAGTTGATATCTTGCCTAGTATCTTTATAAATCCTGCAGTACCTCAGTAGGTGGCAGCATAACTCCAAACATCTTGTGTTTAGACCAGCTCCTCTGTAACAGTGGATTATATTTCAGGATGATTAAAATGTTGTGAAGTTCTTAGTGATATAGTGATATTTGTTATATATACAGAAATCAAGAAACAAAAAGACTGATTCAAACAGTAAACCTTTATTTATCTTATAATCCCAAGAAATCCACACAGAAATACAGACTATAAACAGTGAGCTATGACTCACTCTATTACATGTTTCCTGTTTAGTTAAAACTGCAGCATCATATTCAAATATAACTACGGTGTGCCTGTTTACTACATTCAATAGAACAGCATGAGGTGCAATCTGCTTCATCAGAAACCAGGCCTTGTTGGCTGTCCAGTTTGTTTGCATTCCCTAGAGGCAGGTCGTTTCAGCTGCAGGCAGGCAGGCACACAAGCTTCCTCCCTCCTTGAAGCTTTCTGGACACTCTTTGTGTCACTCTGATGTCACTAAACAGGCCTAACCCTAACCAGACTCACTCCTGCCACTACCTGCAGCAGCAGAGGGTATGACTGTCCGCTCTGCTGCAGCTCAGGGAAGCAACACAAAAGTGCAAACAAGGAAAATAAAAGGTTTCATTCTCTTTTGTTTTCCAAGTGGAGTTTTTGTATACTGGTGCTGATGACCTCATACAGGCCGAACTACAGACACACGCTCTTAAATATATAAAAACTTCTAACTATGTAAAAACTAACACAATATTGTAAAACTATTGTTATATTTAAAGACAAGAAAGTGCTTAAAAGAAACACTAATGAGAATGGCAAGTTAACCCGTCCCCCCTCTGTGCTTCTCCCCTCTATCCTACACTAAAGCACTGCTAACCAAGGTGGTCCGATTCATTTTCTGAAAGCTTACTGACCCCACAGTATTATCACTGGACCCTTTTCTTGTGCTTGTGTTTTATACTTCAGTTGGGAACATGTAGATATTTCAAAGGCAGCGTTCTAGATGATAATAACTAAAACCGAGCTGCTGCTACGTCCTCAATCAGACCAAGTGAACCACAGCAAAGGTACCAGGATGCAGCAGTTTATCTACGCGCTGCATTTTAAACAGCTGTGGATCCGGAATTAAAAAAAAACAAGTGAAGCAGCTTCGGAAAAGACTCCTCAAGGCTGATTGTGAGGAAGTGAGGTGGGGAAGCATTTTAGCGTTGTGCAGTGCACTGAAGCCCTGAAGCATTGTACACTGAAGTATGAGCAACACTTGTATGCTTCCCCACCTTGCTTCATCACAATCAGCCTTGAGGAGTCTTTTCAGAAGCCGTGATTGCTGGAATAGTTAGTAAGCACAGATGATCATGCTCGGAGCAGAAACAAGAGAGAATCATACAGAGCCAGGGCTAGAAGCTATCTTTTTAAGGCAGTCGTGAGGATTTGCTACCTGTCTGGAAAGTAGGTAGCAAAATCATCTTATTCAGTAGAGGTTTATTCAACTAATAATTATATATAAAAATAATTTTAAAAAACAAACACCTACTGACTGTTTTAAATAGACTGAATAACCCAAACTATCACCTAGTAGGCCTATATTTAAATCAGAAAGTATTTATTGAAACCACCTAAACTCAACTAAGTAATGGAACTAATGCGATTCCTTGTCAAAATGTATTTCGTTTTATCCTTAAGTTCTACAAGAATGCAACCATATCTGTCATCTAAATCAGTATGGTTAACCAAGTTCTGTTTCATCGGTGCACATTAAGTGGTGCGAAATTATCCTCTTATCTGTCTTCAGTTGTTGACTGAGATTTCCGTAACTAACAAATCATACACAGCTATAAATACAGCGACTAAAAAAAAATGAACATGTGCCTCATTATCGTTGAATCCTGCATTGTATGACATTATAATGATGATGGATTATCTTGTTTCTGCGTCTCGTACAGTGCTTTGTGATGGTGGTCCGCTATGAAAGGTGCTATATAAAATAAAGATCGGTTGATTGATTGATTGATTGATTGATTGATTAAGGTTGCAACCACAATCGATCTGTTTTGAAAATGAAAGCTAATTCCAGCACGGTACCACTACATTTAAAAGATTCACGCAACGTGTTATCATTAGGGGTCTACTTAAATCGCGGTAAATTTCCATATTTTTCACTGCTATGTTGCAGAATAAAATTAGGATTTCGCGGACCTGTTTAAACATTAAATAAACCGAAGTAGACAGTATTTCAGAACACTGTAAAGCCTAAAAATAGTGGTACTTGCTTCCTTACTGAAACAGAGTGCTGGCATTTGTTAAAGGCGAGTATGCAGCATCCCCCGCAGTTGACTTGCCCATACATTGAGAGACTGCACGTCTGCATCCACTGAATTGGTTGGAAGTTAAGGCAAAGCTTTGCCAAGTTATACAGATGTGGAAATCGATTAGAAACAGCCCAAAAACTCGGTTACACAGGGGCATCTGGTATACTTTAATAAAGGCAATGTATGCAGCACGTTCGTTGTCATATTTGTCCCATCCAATAATTTATTTTATTAGTACCGAGTCAAAACAAAGAAAACGTGGCTATTCGGGTCTAAAATTCCAACTGCGAAAAAGTAAGCAGCAGGTTGAAGCGAGGTGGCTGTGCTGGATCATTTTAGTACTGATTTAACTTGCAGACAGGAGTACTTATTGTCTGCGCTGACTTTCCAGTTTGGTTTCTGAAAGCTGTTTATTTTCCGTTCTGTTCAGCAGCCTCTGAAGTAGCCTTTTGTTTAATGTGTGATTCTGAAGCTAAATAGCGATCAATCGTATTTTCTCCAAAGACACATTAAGATATGGAAAACAATTACCCCAGTCTGCATGTACAGTTTCTCAGTGGTGCAATACTGCACTGCTAATAAGACTACTGCTCACCACTAACACAGATCGTATTGCACATGCAGTGTGTGGAAACGGGCGCATGATTTATACATTTAGATGATTTTAAATGGGTCGACCTTTAATTTGAGTCTCTAAATATATATTTAAAAATGACATGAGTCGTCTGAGGCTAGATATAGCGAAAGTTCACAGTAAACAACGTTGAATAAATTAATAGCTTAAATAAATCACACAGACAAACTTCAACAAAACACACACGCATGCGCATGTCTCAAAATCCAGCAAGGGGCAGAATTCGGCACGACAGCGGTACAAACCTCAGGCATCTACAGATCAGGAAGCTCTATTAGAAATGGTGTCCTGCTTTATGAAAGATGCTAGTAATGTACGTGTTTAAAAAACTAATAGCGGTAATTGTGTTCCTGTTCATTCAGGGTCGGTCATATAAACTGCAGCGTAAGGGATCAGAAAAATGCTAATGCATAAAAAAACTAGTAACAAATTAAGAGTTTTGGCAGCAAAATGCTACCAAATGTACGTTAATTTCGAGCCTTGTACAGAACACACACACAATAGGATATTAAACAAGTACGGAATGGAATATCACAGTGATGTATATCCTTAAAGATTGCTACATAGGATTTTCTTCGATAGGAATGTGTAGTATTTTGCTGCACTACTCCTATAGTAAAGCTCTGGGTTCTGTGGAGACAGTGGTTCTCAGACTGGGGGTTGGGACCCCCTGGGGGTCACAGAAAGGTTTTTAATGACCACATCTCAAGCAGACCTACCATCCGCGATGGCTGCAGTGCATTGCAGCAGCTCTTTATAGAGCGGACATGGCATTGCAAACTCTGTCAGATACGAGATTTCTTTCTGCTTTATTATTCACACATTCCATGTTCACACAATTTAGATTGAGGTATTTCTATCATTTTCTTAGTAAATGTTTTTTTTCAGACTAAAGTGCCTTTAAAAGGGGTCCCAGCTGGAGATAGTTTGAGAGCCACTGCTGTAAAAGCTTTTCAGGATGTTTTTAATCTTTGAAACAGATAAAGGGGAGCTGTTCATAGCAGCACAGATCATTCCACTCAGCCCCCCCATCCTCCCGCAGCACCATCTCCCCACAGTGCTCATAGTAAGGATTGTTGGGCTCCCCGGGGGCCCAGTTAGTGTAGTTTAGACGGGCCTTCTTATCCTTACCAGCAACCCAGTACCACTTATCATACACAACGGTTCTGTGCAGTCCGATCCAGAATCGCGACGCAGTGCTGTTCCTGACGAGCTCCGACACTCTGTTCTGTGCAGCCAGGCTTGTGAGGCTCACTAGGTCAGTGTAGCGATCCTTGCAGTACTGCCAAGCCTCCGGCCAGACCATACTGTGAGAGATCAGGTGGAGCTCCTCGGGGAGTGGACTGCCTGCTGATGATAGTAATAATAATAATAATAAAAATAATAATAATAATAATAATAATAATAATAATAATAATTATTTACTTTAATATGCTTTTATGTGTGTGACTCTCATGTGCTATTCATGTGCCAGTCATGAGTGTTGGTTTAATGTTTGCAGTAATATTTAAAATGTGCTTCTACAGCTGCCATCAGCCTGCACTTCTTTATGACAGCACTGTGGTTCAGATTATCCATGAGCCAGACTGCACTTGCATCTCACATGCGACAATGTAACCTGTACACACTGCAGCATAGCCTACTGATGAGAAAATCATTCGAGTGCAGAGTGACATTGTCAGGCAGTAGATTTTGTTTAAAAATACATATTCTTTGTACTGTACAATATAATGTAACTCTGTACATTAGGATTCCAAGCCAAAAAACAGTCTTCAGCTCTCCTAGTGTTGTTGCTGAATAGTTGCACACACTCTTCCTCAGCTTATATAGCTCTAGTGCAGGGGTGTCCAATCACAGTGCTGGGCCATTCCAATCCAGCTTTAACAGGTGAAATGAGATCAGTAACTACTTCAGGGACTGGATGCAGCTTTAATTGGATCACATGACACATGAGGTGGGCTTTCAATCACAATGAACAGAAAAGTCTACAGTGAGTGGTTTAGATCAGGGCTTCTCAAACTCGGTCCTGGGGACCCCCTGTGTCTGCTGGTTTTCATTCCAACTGAGCTCTAAATTACTTAACTAGACCCTTAATTGAACTAATAATTTGCTTAATTAGACCTTTTTACTTGTTTTCAACTCTTGAACATTTGCAGTTCAAGTTACTTATCAAATGTTACAGCTAACTTGAAATACGCAACTGTTCAAGAGCTGAAAACATGTAAAAAGCTCCAATTAAGCACATTATCAGTTCAATTAAGGGTCTAGTTAAGTTATTGAGATCTCGGTTGGAATGAAAACCAGCAGACACAGGGGGGTCTAGTGGTTCATGTGACACATGAGATTGCCATTCTACTGTGGTTTGTGAATCACACTGAAGTGATTACACTGCATACCTTGAGAGACCGGAGTGGAAGGGGGGCTTGTGGGGTCTGAATCTGTAAAGAAAACACACAACAACAAGATTTAGTGTTTCCTGTTTCAAGTGTATTGTTCAAATGCATTTCAATGAAACTGTGTCTCTGCTGCTGTCTCCACCAGGGCAATGCTGACAATGACATGGTTGATTGTTTTCAAATTAATATAATAAATAGACAGTAAGAATGTATATCACAGCACACGTCTCTCCTGGGTATAACAATGAGGGGTAGCTGCTCCCTCTCACTCTCTTAATGACTGGGCTGGATTCTGGTTCTTCAGATCTCTAGGCTACACCCTGCCCTGCTCTGGAGGTCAGACAGCTACTGTAGGATCAGATGGACTGAGCCTCTGAGTCCCTGCTCACAGACTGGGGTGCAAACACTGAGCTGAATAATTAAATAAACCCCATGTCAAACAATAAGACCCCACGTAGTCTGTAATGTGCAGCACAGAAGAGTTGACACAGCCATTAAATAAACCCCATGTCAAACAATAAGATCCCACGTAGTCTGTAATGTGCAGCACAGAAGAGTTCACACAGCCATTAAATAAACCCCATGTAAAACAATAAGACCCCACGTAGTGTGTAATGTGCAGCACAGAAGAGTTCACACAGCCATTAAATAAACCCCATGTAAAACAATAAGACCCACGTAGTGTGTAATGTGCAGCACAGAAGAGTTCACACAGCCATTAAATAAACCCCATGTAAAACAATAAGACCCACGTAGTCTGTAATGTGCAGCACATTACAGACCACACAGCCATTAAATAAACCCCATGTAAAACAATAAGACCCACGTAGTCTGTAATGTGCAGCACAGAAGAGTTCACACAGCCATTAAATAAACCCCATGTAAAACAATAAGACCCCACGTAGTCTGTAATGTGCAGCACAGAAGAGATCACACAGCCATTAAATAAACCCCATGTCAAACAATAAGACCCACGTAGTCTGTAATGTGCAGCACAGAAGAGTTCACACAGCCATTAAATAAACCCCATGTCAAACAATAAGACCCCACATAGTCTGTAATGTGCAGCACAGAAGAGATCACACAGCCATTAAATAAACCCCATGTCAAACAATAAGACCCCACGTAGTCTGTAATGTGCAGCACAGAAGAGATCACACAGCCATTTAATAAACCCCATGTAAAACAATAAGACCCCACATAGTGTGTAATGTGCAGCACAGAAGAGATCACACAGCCATTAAATAAACCCCATGTCAAACAATAAGACCCACGTAGTCTGTAATGTGCAGCACAGAAGAGATCACACAGCCATTAAATAAACCCCATGTCAAACAATAAGACCCACGTAGTCTGTAATGTGCTGCACAGAAGAGATCACACAGCCATTAAATAAACCCCATGTCAAAAAATAAGACCCCACGTAGTCTGTAATGTGCAGCACAGAAGAGATCACACAGCCATTAAATAAACCCCATGTCAAACAATAAGACCCACGTAGTCTGTAATGTGCAGCACAGAAGAGTTCACACAGCCATTAAATAAACCCCATGTCAAACAATAAGACCCACGTAGTCTGTAATGTGCAGCACAGAAGAGTTCACACAGCCATTAAATAAACCCCATGTCAAAAAAAAAGACCCCACGTAGTCTGTAATGTGCAGCACAGAAGAGATCACACAGCCATTAAATAAACCCCATGTCAAAAAATAAGACCCCACGTAGTCTGTAATGTGCAGCACAGAACGTGAGTTAAGTGCAGGGCTCAGGTGGGGTGCTGGTACCTAGAACACAAGAAGCAGACGTGTAGAGGTAGATTTTCAAAGATGAACTCTTGTATTTAGATGTTTAGATGAGTGTCTAATGTTTGGGCAATTTTCAACAGTATTCAAGATGTTTCCATCAGGCACCATTTGAATGCTTGCATGCTAGTTTAGACCTCATTACCATTCCTTTGTGTGGATTTCAATGCACTGACACGTCTACAGTGAGCGGTTTAGATCAGGGCTTCTCTAACTCGGTCCTGTGTCTGCTGGTTTTCATTCCAACCAAGCTCTCAATTACTTAACTATACCATTAATTAAACTGATAATTTGCTTAATTAGACATTTTTACTTGTTTTCAGCTCTTAAACAGTTGCAGTTCAAGTTACTTATCAAATGTTATAGCTAACTTGAAATATGCAACTGTTCAAGAGCTGAAAACAAGTAAAAAGGTCTAATTAAGCAAATTATCAGTTCAGTTAAGGGTCTAGTTAAGTAATTGAGAGCTCGGTTGGAATGAAAACCAGCAGACACAGGGGGGGTCTAGTGGTTCACATGACACATGAGAGAGACATTCTACTGTGGTTTGTGAATCACACTGAAGTGATTACACTGCATACCTTGAGAGACCGCAGTGGAAGGGGGGCTTGTGGGGTCTGAATCTGAAAAGAAAACACACAACAAGAAGATTTAGTGTTTCCTGTTTCAAGTGTATTATTCAAATGCATTTCAATGAAACTGTGTCTATGCTGCTGTCTCCACCAGGACAATAAATAAATACTAATAAATTCAAACAATAAGTAATTTATTACAAAGCCACATTCAAACTGAACTAATACACTCCTTACCTTTAGAGGCTGGAGTTGAGAGAAGGCTTGAGAGGTTTGGATTTGCAGGAGTAAAAAATACATCATTTGCCTTTTTACATTATTGTTTAAATATATTTGAGTGACATTGTGTGTGGTGCTGTCCTCAGCAGGGCAATGGTGAACTCACTGTTAAATTAGTGAGGTTGATAAGAACACTGAGATTCATTTATAACTCATGGTGTGGGCTGTCAATCACACTAAACAAACTGCCTTCTTCAAACTGCATTTACCTTGAGAGACCGGAGTGGAAGGGGGGCTCGAGGATTCTGCTTCTGTAACAAGAAAAAGAAAAAAAAAGAAAGTTTATAATAAAGCCAGATTCCTGCAGTGGGTTGTGAATCCACTGAAGTGATTACACTGCATACCTTGAGAGACCGGAGTGGAAGGGGGGCTTGTGGTGTCTGAATCTGTAAAGAAAACATACAACAAGAAGATTTAGTGTTTCCTGTTTCAAGTGTATTGTTCAAATGCATTTCAATGAAACTGTGTCTATGCTGCTGTCTCCACCAGGGCAATGCTGACAATGACATGGTTTATTGTTTTCAAATTAATATAATAAATAGACAGTAAGAATGTATATCACAGCACACGTCTCTCCTGGGTATAACAATGAGGGGTAGCTGCTCCCTCTCACACTCTTAATGACCGGGCTGGATTCTGGTTCTTCAGATCTCTAGGCTACACCCTGCCCTGCTCTGGAGGTCAGACAGCTACTGTAGGATCAGATGGACTGAGCCTCTGAGTCCCTGCTCACAGACTGGGGTGCAAACACTGAGCTGAATAATTAAATAAACTCCATGTAAAACAATAAGACCCACGTAGTCTGTAATGTGCAGCACAGAAGAGTTCACACAGCCATTAAATAAACCCCACGTCAAACAATAAGACCCACGTAGTGTGTAATGTGCAGCACAGAAGAGTTCACACAGCCATTAAATAAACCCCACGTCAAACAATAAGACCCACGTAGTGTGTAATGTGCAGCACAGAAGAGTTCACACAGCCATTAAATGAACCCCATGTAAAACAATAAGACCCCACGTAGTGTGTAATGTGCAGCACAGAAGAGTTCACACAGCCATTAAATAAACCCCATGTCAAACAATAAGACCCACGTAGTCTGTAATGTGCAGCACAGAAGAGTTCACACAGCCATTAAATAAACCCCATGTAAAACAATAAGACCCACGTCGTCTGTAATGTGCAGCACAGAAGAGTTCACACAGCCATTAAATAAACCCCATGTAAAACAATAAGACCCACGTAGTCTGTAATGTGCAGCACAGAAGAGTTCACACAGCCATTAAATAAACCCCATGTAAAACAATAAGACCCCACGTAGTGTGTAATGTGCAGCACAGAAGAGTTCACACAGCCATTAAATAAACCCCATGTCAAACAATAAGACCCACGTAGTCTGTAATGTGCAGCACAGAAGAGATCACACAGCCATTAAATAAACCCCATGTAAAACAATAAGACCCCACGTAGTCTGTAATGTGCAGCACAGAATGTGAGTTAAGTTCAGGGCTCAGGTGGGGTGCTGGTACCTAGAACACAAGAAGCAGACGTGTAGAGGTAGACTTTCAGAGATGAACTCTTGTATTTAGATGTTTAGATGAGTGTCTAATGTTGGGGCAATTTTCAACAGTATTCAAGATGTTTCCATCAGGCACCATTTGAATGCTTGCATGACAGTTTAGACCTCATTACCATTCCTTTGTGTGGATTTCAATGCACTGACACGTCTACAGTGAGCGGTTTAGATCAGGGCTTCTCAAACTCGGTCCTGGGTCTGCTGGTTTTCATTCCAACCGAGCTCTCAATTACTTAACTATACCATTAATTGAACTGATAATTTGCTTAATTAGACCTTTTTACTTGTTTTCAGCTCTTAAACAGTTGCAGTTCAAGTTACTTATCAAATGTTACAGCTAACTTGAAATATGCAACTGTTCAAGAGCTGAAAACAAGTAAAAAGGTCTAATTAAGCAAATTATCAGTTCATTTAAGGGTCTAGTTAAGTAATTGAGAGCTCGGTTGGAATGAAAACCAGCAGACACAGGGGGGTCTAGTGGTTCATGTGACACATGAGATTGCCATTCTACTGTGGTTTGTGAATCACACTGAAGTGATTACACTGCATACCTTGAGAGACCGGAGTGGAAGGGGGGCTTGTGGGGTCTGAATCTGTAAAGAAAACACACAACAAGATTATTTAGTGTTTCCTGTTTCAAGTGTATTGTTCAAATGCATTTCAATGAAACTGTGTCTATGCTGCTGTCTCCACCAGGGCAATGCTGACAATGACATGGTTGATTGTTTTCAAATAAATATAATGAATAGACAGTAAGAATGTGTATCACAGCACACGTCTCTCCTGGGTATAACAATGAGGGGTAGCTGCTCCCTCTCACACTCTTAATGACCGGGCTGGATTCTGGTTCTTCAGATCTCTAGGCTACACCCTGCCCTGCTCTGGAGGTCAGACAGCTACTGTAGGATCAGATGGACTGAGCCTCTGAGTCCCTGCTCACAGACTGGGGTACAAACACTGAGCTGAATAATTAAATAAACCCCATGTCAAACAATAAGACCCCACGTAGTCTGTAATGTGCAGCACAGAACAGGAGCAGCGTTCCCTTTTTAGATTCTGAGAAATGTGCCGTTTTAACTGAGAAAGGATGAATTATCAGTGAGGAACCTTCGACGACGCACTAACCCTTTGAATGTATTAATTTTGTTGCATTATACAATTTTGAAATATAATTTAATTTTAAAAAACTGCCTTGGTTTAATATTGCTAATTACAGCTTTATTAAAACACAGGTAGCATAGAAAGAAATAAAGTAAACAATCATTAAACATGCAATTCATTTTCCTTCCATACTTCAGGAAAGAGCCGCCTTGAACGCAATGTCTTAGATCTCAGTTTTCAGCATAGTGAATGCAGTGTCTTAGATCTCAGTTTTCAGTATAGTGAATGCAGTGTCTTAGATCTCAGTTTTCAGCATAGTGAATGTAGTGTCTTAGATCTCAGTTTTCATTATACTGAATGCAGTGTCTTAGATCTCAGTTTTCAATATACTGAATGCAGTGTCTTAGACCTCAGTTTTCAGTATAGTGAATGCAGTGTCTTAGATCTCAGTTTTCAGCATACTGAATGCAGTGTCTTAGATCTCATCTTTCAGCATACTGAATGCAATGTCTTAGACCTCAGTTTTCAGTATACTGAATGCAGTGTCTTAGATCTCAGTTTTCAGCATACTGAATGCAGTGTCTTAGACCTCAGTTTTCAGCATAGTGAATGCAGTGTCTTAGACCTCAGTTTTCAGCATAGTGAATGCAGTGTCTTAGACCTCAGTTTTCAGCATAGTGAATGCAGTGTCTTAGATCTCAGTTTTCAGCATAGTGAATGCAGTGTCTTAGATCTCAGTGTTCAGCATAGTGAATGCAGTGTCTTAGATCTCAGTGTTCAGCATAGTGAATGCAGTGTCTTAGATCTCAGTTTTCAGCATACTGAATGCAGTGTCTTAGATCTCATCTTTCAGCATACTGAATGCAATGTCTTAGACCTCAGTTTTCAGTATAGTGAATGCAGTGTCTTAGATCTCAGTTTTCAGCATACTGAATGCAGTGTCTTAGATCTCAGTTTTCAGCATAGTGAATGCAGTGTCTTAGACCTCAGTTTTCAGCATAGTGAATACAGTGTCTTAGATCTCAGTGTTCAGCATAGTGAATGCAGTGTCTTAGACCTCAGTTTTCAGTATAGTGAATGCAGTGTCTTAGATCTCAGTTTTCAGCATAGTGAATGCAGTGTCTTAGATCTCAGTGTTCAGCATAGTGAATGCAGTGTCTTAGATCTCAGTTTTCAATATACTGAATGCAGTGTCTTAGATCTCAGTTTTCAGTATAGTGAATGCAGTGTCTTAGATCTCAGTTTTCAGTATAGTGAATGCAGTGTCTTAGATCTCAGTTTTCAGTATAGTGAATACAGTGTCTTAGATCTCAGTTTTCAGCATAGTGAATGCAGTGTCTTAGATCTCAGTTTTCAGCATAGTGAATGCAGTGTCTTAGATCTCTGTGTTCAGTATACTGAATGCAGTGTCTTAGATCTCAGTGTTCAGCATAGTGAATGCAGTGTCTTAGATCTCAGTTTTCAGTATAGTGAATGCAGTGTCTTAGATCTCAGTTTTCAGTATAGTGAATGCAGTGTCTTAGATCTCAGTTTTCAGCATAGTGAATGCAGTGTCTTAGATCTCAGTTTTCAGTATAGTGAATGCAGTGTCTTAGATCTCAGTTTTCAGCATAGTGAATACAGTGTCTTAGACCTCAGTTTTCAGTATAGTGAATACAGTGTCTTAGATCTCAGTTTTCAGCATAGTGAATGCAGTGTCTTAGATCTCAGTGTTCAGCATAGTGAATGCAGTGTCTTAGATCTCAGTTTTCAATATACTGAATGCAGTGTCTTAGATCTCAGTTTTCAGTATAGTGAATGCAGTGTCTTAGATCTCAGTTTTCAGTATAGTGAATGCAGTGTCTTAGATCTCAGTTTTCAGTATAGTGAATACAGTGTCTTAGATCTCAGTTTTCAGCATAGTGAATGCAGTGTCTTAGATCTCAGTGTTCAGCATAGTGAATGCAGTGTTTTAGATCTCAGTTTTCAGCATAGTGAATGCAGTGTCTTAGATCTCAGTGTTCAGCATAGTGAATGCAGTGTCTTAGATCTCAGTTTTCAGCATAGTGAATGCAGTGTCTTAGACCTCAGTTTTCAGCATAGTGAATGCAGTGTCTTAGACCTCAGTTTTCAGCATAGTGAATGCAGTGTCTTAGATCTCAGTTTTCAGCATAGTGAATGCAGTGTCTTAGACCTCAGTTTTCAGCATAGTGAATGCAGTGTCTTAGACCTCAGTTTTCAGTATAGTTAATGCAGTGTCTTAGACCTCAGTTTTCAGCATAGTGAATGCAGTGTCTTAGACCTCAGTTTTCAGCATAGTGAATGCAGTGTCTTAGATCTCAGTGTTCAGCATAGTGAATGCAGTGTCTTAGACCTCAGTTTTCAGTATAGTGAATGCAGTGTCTTAGACCTCAGTTTTCAGCATAGTGAATGCAGTGTCTTAGATCTCAGTTTTCAGTATAGTTAATGCAGTGTCTTAGACCTCAGTTTTCAGCATAGTGAATGCAGTGTCTTAGATCTCAGTTTTCAGTATAGTGAATGCAGTGTCTTAGACCTCAGTTTTCAGTATAGTGAATGCAGTGTCTTAGATCTCAGTGTTCAGCATAGTGAATGCAGTGTTTTAGATCTCAGTTTTCAGTATAGTGAATGCAGTGTCTTAGACCTCAGTTTTCAGCATAGTGAATGCAGTGTCTTAGACCTCAGTTTTCAGTATAGTGAATGCAGTGTCTTAGACCTCAGTTTTCAGTATAGTGAATGCAGTGTCTTAGATCTCAGTTTTCAGCATAGTGAATATAGTGTCTTAGATCTCAGTTTTCATTATACTGAATGCAGTGTCTTAGATCTCAGTTTTCAATATACTGAATGCAGTGTCTTAGACCTCAGTTTTCAGTATAGTGAATGCAGTGTCTTAGATCTCAGTTTTCAGCATACTGAATGCAGTGTCTTAGATCTCATCTTTCAGCATACTGAATGCAATGTCTTAGACCTCAGTTTTCAGTATACTGAATGCAGTGTCTTAGACCTCAGTTTTCAGCATAGTGAATGCAGTGTCTTAGACCTCAGTTTTCAGCATAGTGAATGCAGTGTCTTAGACCTCAGTTTTCAGCATACTGAATGCAGTGTCTTAGATCTCATCTTTCAGCATACTGAATGCAATGTCTTAGACCTCAGTTTTCAGCATAGTGAATGCAGTGTCTTAGACCTCAGTTTTCAGCATAGTGAATGCAGTGTCTTAGACCTCAGTTTTCAGCATACTGAATGCAGTGTCTTAGACCTCAGTTTTCAGCATAGTGAATGCAGTGTCTTAGACCTCAGTTTTCAGTATAGTGAATGCAGTGTCTTAGATCTCAGTTTTCAGTATAGTGAATGCAGTGTCTTAGACCTCAGTTTTCAGCATAGTGAATGCAGTGTCTTAGACCTCAGTTTTCAGTATAGTGAATGCAGTGTCTTAGATCTCAGTTTTCAGTATAGTGAATGCAGTGTCTTAGATCTCAGTTTTCAGTATAGTGAATGCATGCTTTGCCATTGTTGCCATCTTATTTGCTTTCTTGTTCTCTCTAGATGTTTATGACTGGCAATATGATCTTTTAATGGTATTGACTCATACATGATCAACTACAGCAAAACTTATTATTATTTGTTTATTTAGCAGACGCTTTTATCCAAGGCGACTTAGAGACTAGGGTGTGTGAACTATGCATCAGCTGCAGAGTCACTTACAACTACGTCTCACCCGAGAGACGGAGCACAAGGAGGTTAAATGACTTGCTTAGGGTCACACAATGAGTCAGTGGCTGAGGTGGGATTTGAACCGGGGACCTCCTAGTTACAAGCCTGTTTCTTTAACCACTGGACCACACAGCCTCCTGAAAATACACTTACCTGTGTATTATCAACTCAAATATTGTGATTTAGATTTTTACCAGTTTCTAAACGCTTGATATGATGGTATTTCTGAAATGTTTGTTTTTTAAAAGGGAAATAAAACAAAACCTGTGAAAGTATGAGTATTGTAATTCTTTATTTATGCTTTTTATGTTGACTATTTATACTTCTAAATAATGCAGTAAGATTGTGCTTCAAAAACGTTTTCAATTATACGATGAGTTTAAAACTACGATGTTCCTAAGCAGCACCGAGCAGCCCTCTCCAGAGGCAGAATCTCCAGATGCCTGCGCCGCCCGCACTGCACTACTGGATTCACTGGAGCCCGAGCGAGCTCTGTACGAATGTGACGTGCATTTTAACAGGGAAATCAGAGAATCGTCTGCAAGACGCACAGAAATATGCTTATGTTAATGCTTTGCACGAATGCTCTCAAAATGAGATGTTGGAGTCTCGAGGGAGGCTGATATGTGATAACTTGTAAAAGTTAATAAACTGAGTGGAAGGTTGTTGCCAGTTATTGTGAAAAATGTGCGCATTTTACCCTTACAGGGAACGCTGAATGTGAGTTAAGTGCAGGGCTCAGGTGAGGTGCTGCTACCTAGAACACAAGAAGCAGACGTGTAGAAGTAGACTTTCAGAGATGAACACTTGTGTTTAGATGTTTAGATGAGTGTCTAATGTTAGGGCAGTTTTCAACAGTATAAACAGTGTTACCTGTAGACAGATTATTTGTACTGGACAATATAATGTAACTCTATACATTAGGATTCCAAACCGAAAGACAACCGTCGGCTCTCCTAGTGTTGTTGCTGAATAGTTGCACACAGCTCTCCTACAGCTTATATAGCTCTAGTGGATCACATGACACGTGAGGTGGGCTGTCAATCACACTGAACAGACTGCCATCTTCAAACTGCACTTACCTTGAGAGAGCGGAGTGGAAGGGGGCCTCGAGGATTCTGCTTCTTTAAAAAGAAAGAGAGAAAAAAGAAAGTTTATAACAAAGCCAGATTCCTGCTGTGGTTCTGAATCCACTGAAGTGATTACACTGCATACCTTGAGAGACCGGAGTGGAAGGGGGGCTTGTGGGGTCTGAATCTGTAAAGAAAACACACAACAAGAAGATTTAGTGTTTCCTGTTTCAAGTGTATTGTTCAAATGCATTTAAATGAAACTGTGTCTATGCTGCTGTCTCCACCAGGACAATAAATAAATACTAATACAATCAAACAATAAGTCATTTATTACAAAGCCACATTCAAACTGAACTAATACACTCCTTACCTTTAGAGGCTGGAGTTGAGAGAAGGCTTGAGAGGATTGGATTTGCAGGAGTAAAAATACATCATTTGCCTTTCTACATTATTGTTTAAATATATTTGAGCGACACTGTGTGTGTGTATGTGTGTGTCTTGGTGTGTGTGTGTCTTGGTGTGTGTGTGTGTCAGTGTGTGTGTGTGTGTGTCTGTGTGTGTGTGTGTGTGTCTGTGTCTCTGTGTGTGTGTATGTGTGTCTGTGTGTCAGTGTGTGTGTGTGGTGCTGTCCTCACCAGGGCAATGGTGAACTCACTGTTAAATTAGTGAGGTTGATAAGAGCACTGAGATTCATTTATAACTCATGGTGTGGGCTGTCAATCACACTGAACAAACTGCCATCTTCAAACTGCACTTACCTTGAGAGACCGGAGTGGAAGGGGGGCTCGAGGATTCTGCTTCTGTAACAAGAAAGAGAGAAAAAGAAAGTTTATAACAAAGCCAGATTCCTGCAGTGGTTCTGAATCCACTGAAGTGATTACACTGCATACCTTGAGAGACCAGAGTGGAAGGGGGGCTTGTGGGGTCTGAATCTGAAAAGAAAAACACACAACAAGAAGATTTAGTGTTTCCTGTTTCAAGTGTATTGTTCAAATGCATTTAAATGAAACTGTCTCTGCTGCTGTCTCCACCAGGGCAATGCTGACAATGACATGGTTTATTGTTTTCAAATAAATATAATAAATAGACAGTAAGAATGTATATCACAGCACACGTCTCTCCTGGGTATAACAATGAGGGGTAGCTGCTCCCTCTCACACTCTTAATGACCGGGCTGGATTCTGGTTCTTCAGATCTCTAGGCTACACCCTGTCCTGCTCTGGAGGTCAGACAGCTACTGTAGGATCAGATGGACTGAGCCTCTGACTCCCTGCTCACAGACTGGGGTACAAACACTGAGCTGAACAAGAGCACAGACTGAACAGGGAGCCTTCAATCACAGCAGAACAAGGGGTACTGATAGCTGCAATCCACATCACCCCATTACCTCTGGAAGGATATTGGCCATCCCATCAGCCTGAGCAGGGAGCCTGTGATTGATTCTCAAAGTGGAAACTGCTAGATTTGTCACAACCAGGACCTATTGAAGAGATCTAATCATGCTTCCCTCTTTCCACCTGAAGATTTACACTGAATTAAATGAGAACACAGTCTGAACAGGCTCCTCACCCTCACAGCAGAAGAAGGATTTCTGATAATTGCAGCCAGTGTCATTCCATTCACCAGTCTTACTCATCAACACACAGTTCTCATCCCCTCCCCTATTGTCTGGTTCCCCTTTGCTCCAGCTGTGAAATGTGTAGTTATCCCCCTGGTGTGACCACTTCCAGGGCTCATTGAACAGGCCTATCCAGAAGGGCTTGCCCTGCGCTTTCTTCACTATTTCTTCATTTTCACTGGCGTTCTTTATACTGACGAGGTCGGTGTGGTGTTCTCTACAGTACTGCTGAGCTTCAGTCCAAGTTTTCAGTTCTTCAATCAGGGTGTATCTCTCAGTGATGTTGCTGGTCTCTGTAAACACAAACAGCAGATCAAAATCAATGTCAGCTGTGGAGGTGCGCTGGCTCTCCTGTTGTATAATGATTGAACCCGAGTCACACCCGGCTCAGCTATCAAGGTCCTGAAAAGCAGCATCTCTAGCAGTGCATGGGAGTCTCTTTAGTTTATGTCTGAAAAGTATTTAATAGCAAAGTGGGGGATGGGGGAGTCTATTTAATGATTTAGGAATAGACTGTTCTTTTTCAATTCATTCATATTTTCCTCACAGTCGATGCACAATCAATATGAAGCAAACAGTATCATTATGACCCCCCCCCCCCCCCTGTACTGTACTTTCCTGTACTGGCTGCTATTTGTCTGTTTTGAAGTCAGCCTGTTCCAATGACAGTTTCAACATTCTAAACTCTGAGGGCATCGACTGTATGATAATGAGCACTCTACCAGGAACCTAATTGGTTGAGGCAGAGTTCAGGTGGCTGTGGTATTAATTATTTATATTATTATACATGGTGAACAATAATTTCCTATAATCGTTGCTATTGTACAGTCTTATTGTACACAGTGGTGGCGCGAGACCCGTGTGTCATAAGATTGCCTGTGTATGATAAGCGGGATGATAAAACTGCTGACCTCAATCTCTAAAAACAAACTCTACCACCAGTGCATGATCACAACAACACTGTTTAGAAGAGAAAGAAAAGTTACATTTGACACGAGCAACGAGACTGGCTCATCACTGTGGAGGCTGTACCTCATGAAACATGGCATTTATGTAGCCTAGTGTTGGTTAGGGAAGCACCTGCCAACCGAGCACCTGCTGTGCTATCAGGTGTGTATGAAAGTCTGTCAGATCCTTTGCTCACGGTGACTGAAACTAACTTGCAACAGGGAGATGCAGCTTTTATATATTTCAGAATACCTGTCAGACCTCATTTGCATAAGAAACGAATCAGTCATGTGAGGTTCAGCCCACTACACATAATACAGCAAAGCTACAACCCTCTTTATCACCTTTTATTCAAATACAAATAGTTATTTAACTGCTAAACATATTTCTTCTACATGTCTAATAAGGGCCACATATTTAAGACGAGGATTTTGCTGTCTGGAATATAAACAATCTAAACAAAACAATAAGAACATTTCTTTGAATACACATTTTCTTAAGTTTCTTATGAAAGAAAAAAAATCATAAGAAAATGTGTTGTGAATAACAAATCTTAACATTTTCTTAATAACAAACTTAGAAAAATGCTGGATTTAAGAAGATGTTTCTTCTTTTGAACGTTTCAAGATTATGGCCCCTGTGCAGTATCCAGGGGACCTGGCTCATCCCCCAATCCAGTCAGCTGTTTCATTAACAAAGGAATTGAATCTCAACTCACCGCTGTAACACATGAAATAGTTTCCCTGACTGCAGAGTGAATCCTCCCACTGTCCCTCTGAATTGACTGTAGCACAGAAGAGGTATGGTTCCCAGTTAGAGTAGATGACATCACCACCACTGGACCACTGCCAGTTCTCTTTGTCATGATACAGCCCGATCCAATACCAGTTACTAACTGAAGATATAAGACCTATAAACTCATTAAACCTGGCCTGGTCTTGAATGCTGGGCAGGTCTCTGCCTTGGTTTCTGCAGTAGCTCTGAGCTTCCTGCCATGTCTTCCCAGTTCCTCCATAGAAACACTGACCAGAGGAGCCGCCTGGGGAGAGGGGACAGCACAATAAATAAAGATGAGTGAAAACGTGTTCTTCACAGAAAAGATTTCCACTGGAAATGGAACCAACAGTCACAGAATACTGGTCCTGTAAGAATGTGGGATACTAGTAGAAGTGTATGGTGATAATAAATATACTAACAACTTGCTTGTGGTTTGTACTGTAACACGAGTATCATTCTGGCATGAGTGACGAAGGTCATGGAAACACCAGGTAGCCAAATAAATTGTTGTGAGAAAAACTCAATTCACTGTCAATCAATGTTAATGTTGTTTTAGAATGTGTAAAGGAACATGTCTTGTTATTATAGGATATTGCACAGCACAGCACAATACCTTCAAGCCTAAGGAAATATAACTGGGTTTTTTTACCCTTTTAACCCCATTTAGACCCTCTGTGATTGATTCTCAAAGTGGAAACTGGAAGATTTGTCACCACCAGGAACTACTGGAGATCTAATCATGCTTCCCTCTTTGAACCTGAAGGTTTACACTGAATTAAATGAGAACACAGTCTGAACAGGGTCCTCACCCTCACAGCAGAAGAAGGAGTTCTGATCGTTGCAATCATAGTCAATCCATCCTCCACTCTTACTCATCAACACACAGTTCTGATCGCCTCCCCTATTGTCTGGTTGCCCATTGTCCCAGTTGTGAAATGTGTAGCTATCCCCCTGGTGTGACCACTTCCAGGGCTCATTGAACAGGCCTATCCAGAAGGGCTTGCCCTGCGCTTTCTTCACTAGGTCTTCATTTTCACTGGCGTTCTTTATACTGACGAGGTCGGTGTGGTGTTCTCTACAGTACTGCTGAGCTTCAGTCCAGGTTTTCAGTTCTTCAATCAGGGTGTATCTCTCAGTTATGTTGCTGGTCTCTGTAAACAAAAACAAACAGCAGCTGAGAGGCTGGGGGGGGGGGGAGCTGGCTCTGAACCCAAAACAAACTGTGTTTTCATCAATCCTACAATTTATCACAAAGTGCATCCTGTCTACAGTCAGGTACATCTGTGTGTTATTTAAAAATAAGGGGCAACATTCTCTAATTGGCTAATTTACTCCTGTTTCGGTGTTCTCAGTTTGGTATTGTAGATCACATTGCAGACCAATTGGTATTCTCAGTAATAAGTTTAAGTCTGTGAATGTGTAGACACTGGCTATCACTAATTAATCAATGTAATTTACTCAGTATGAAAATACAGAGACACGGGTTATTACTAATTAATCAATGTAATTTACTCAGTATGCAAACGCAGAGACACGGGTTATCACCGTGTGTAATCTACTCAAAGTGTGCCCAACACAGGAGACAGTGATTGGCACCTCCACTTCAAACAGTGTCTCAGCTCTGATATGACTAGCCAATCAGAAACGCTCTCTGGCCTCCCTTTGTTCTGAAAGTCCAAGTCAAAGTTGTCCCTTCAGAATGGCTGCAAAGCTGTGGAGTTGATGTACCACGTCTCTGGTTCCCTTACGACGTCGTGCTTTACCTGAAACTGAACTATACCAACGGGAAGTACATGCAAGTATCAAGCTAATGGTTATCAGGGTATGAGATATGTAGTAAAATTACTATCGAAAATAAAATCATACACAAACAGACACATACACGCACAGACACACAGACAGGACACAGACACAGAGACACACACACACAGACAGACAGACAGACACAGAGACAGACAGACAAACAGAGACACAGTCAGATTACAGACAGTCAGACACACACAGACAGGACACAAAGACAGACAGACAGACACACACAGGCAGGACACACACAGACAGACGCACACACACACACAGGACACAGACACACACACACAGAGATGATCGAAAGGCAAAGTCAATCTACTGCTGACAATGTGAGAAGAATCCAAAGATGCGATTGCATCCAGATTTGCCACTATGCTGCTGTTGGGGGCGACAGGCCCTCAAAGATGCTGAAATCCAAAAGGACACGGTCCAGAAGAAAAACTCTAAGGGCTTTATGTATGATTGATTTTTCAACCTGAACTGAGAACTAATGGTTTACACCAAGTCCACAAGTTAGCGTCAACTATCAGCAAGTTTGAACATCACCACTGAGGGACACATCAGTCATATCCAGGATATTATCGTCGATTGGGAACTGACAAGTGATCTGCATGAGGCCAGACCGCTCTCTCACACTTGTAGACACAGTACAGGAGTGGACCAGGAAAAACATTGAGAAACTGTGCGCTGCCTTAACAGGGAAATGCTTCAAGTATGGTGATCCCTGCACAGCCCTGCACACAGCCTGTCTGAGACAATATGAGAAGGATGAGGACCCGGTGATCCATGCACAGCCCTGCACACAGCCTGTCTCAGACAATGTAAGAAGGATGAGGACCCGAGAGACTTCTACAAGGAACTGAAACTCCTTTACTATGCAGGTGAAGCACATCCAGGGGACAATATAGACAAGAGCGTCAAGCTGCTGTTCATACGTAACCTGTCTGCAGAGGTCAGAGCTGCCATGAGCGCAGTGGAAATGCAGACAACTCAATGCCCACCATCCTGGAAGCTAAAGGAGAATATGGTGAAATATACAGATACCCGGCCCAATACCAGCAGCACTCGGGTACTAGGAGATGAAGAAGAGCCTGACTTTCCTGGATCTGAAAGAAATGAACTGCCACAGAACACCCAGAGAAGATTTCAACCTTCACACAGCAAACCCCAGCCCAGAGGGGAAGGTAAACCTGACAGCCCTACACCTCACCAGAGGGGGGAAACACAGTGTTATAGATCCATCCATCTATCACTAACGAAATGTAGGTATCTTTTGGAATTTCCTCTGAAACACACCAAACACATCTGATAACTGTATGTTTTTGTATCCTTTCAAGGGCAACTTGTATTCAGGGTTTTGACTGAAAATATTTGCAAGCTGAAATAGTTTTTGAGATATTAGCAGCTGTAGGAGTGGGTGGATTTGCAAACTCATACAAGCTCCCCTCACAGGGATGCTTAATAATTATAATAACTAAAATAAATGAATAATCAATTGCAATATAGCAACAATTATGTCTTTACCTTTGTAGCACATGAAGGCTTCCTGAAGGTGGCAGGGTAAATCAGTCCACTTTCCGTCTGAATTGACTGAAGCACAGAAGAGGTCTGCCCTCCAGTTGGAGTAGATGACATCATCGCTGTTAGACCACTGCCAGTTCTGTGTGTCATCACGATACAGCCCGATCCAGGAACCCCAGAGAGAAGCTCCTGTAATATTTAAGAGCTGCTTTGCATCTTCCTGGCTGCGCACAGTGGCCAGGTCTGTGTGATTCTCCCTACAGTACCTCTGAGCTTCAGACCAGCTCTTCACAGTTTTCACAAACACGTGTTTTCTGATCTGGTTGTACGCAGGCACACAAAACCCTGATAAAGAAAAAACAACATGATTAACACTAGAACGAGCAAGGCGGTCATTTTGATCGTTTTTTGGATTTTAATTTAAATATTAAGATACGGAGCTGTGCTTTCCTGACTTTTCCTAAATATATGTACTAATTACCTTGACAAAGAAAGAATCGCGTCGCTCCAAAAATTAGTGAGATAAAATACTGTCATACCTATTCCGACCAGGAGCAGTCAAATTGACCGCTACATAGAAAACCTATTATAACAATGAGGTGTTGCGGTATTATTTGTATTTATCAGTCAGGACTTGCAGACATGTATTGAAGTTTGATTATATCAGTCTGCATTCCTCAAGTGAGCGGTCTGTTGACATTTCTATTGTTTCAATGAACCTCCTGATAGCCCATCAATCAGCCTTGACAGCTCACTGTGGTAGGCTGTGTGCGGAGCGGAGCGAGCCCATTGTATATGGAGCAGGGGAGCGGAGCGGACATTTCCAGCCTGCTCTTCCACAGCACTAACAACTGAGCATGGTTTGATTTTACATGTTCTGCCAGGGAGTTTGCACAGAGAATTAAAGAAAAAAGAAGCAGTCACTATACAGTATTTTCCATCATGCCTGTGCATGACAACCATTCATTTTCCAGTTTCAAACCAAAATTTCATCTTAAGTGGACAAGCGGTTCGCTACACATTTGTAACAATGTAGGTGTGACAGACAGACAGACAGACAGCCTTCATATACCTCCCACAGTACCGATCAGTAGCTTGTGCTGAGCTGAGCAGATATAACTGCAGCCAGGTCTGCTCTGTAGAAGTGGAGCAGTGCAGTAAACACACAGACACCCAGGAATCACATGTTAGTTTCACAGTGAACGTGATTGAGGGACACTGCAGCTTTAAGAACTGCATTAACTTTTCTGAGAGAGAATGTGGAAAATATCAAAGCAAATAGTGAGAAATAAAGGAAACCCACCTGCAAGCAGAAGGATGAGCAGCCCCCTCTCCCCCATCACAGCAGACTGCATTAGAAAGAGAAGATTTTCTATTAATCACATTCATAGAGGGAAAGCTTCAAATATAATAAACAGCAAAACAAAATAAAAAGCAGAATACTCAATCACATTGGAACCTCAACAGAAATGTTGTTGTTATTAGTAGTAGTAGTCCTATTTGATGACCAACAGGAGGACTATTTCAGCTTTCACTCAGCACATGGTGTTCCAGGTGGTCTTCCATCCAAGTACTAACCAAGCCCAACCTTGCTTAGCTTCTGAAATCAGCCGAGATGAGGCTTACTCAAGATGGTACAGCTGATATAATAGCTGATGAAAAAAACGCTAATCAGCATCCCCTAATCTAAAAGGCGGTGCTAACACAAACTCCCCATTAACTATCTAACAAATAGTACAGGGTTCTCCTCGTTGCGGAGTGGAGGGGGGTCGAGGAGAAATCAGAGATCCTGCTCAGGTTCTTCTCGAGGGGAGGCTGAGGAGGGTCCAGCAACTTTGTTTCAATCAGCAGGACCGGCTCTCCAGTCCTAAGGACCCCCTCGAGATACCTGTTTGAGGGCCCTGAGGGGGAGATGACTCAGAGGTGTGCGGTGCCGGCGTGGATGGGTTTGCACTCTGCTTCAGCTTGGGGCACCTCTTATTTTGGTGCCCCAGCTCTCTGCAGTGGTAGCACCGCACCTCCTCCGAGGAGAAAAAAATCACACAGTTGGCCTCCACGGTTTCCATCCCTGCCAGGGGGATGGTAACTTGACGTCAGAAGGACAGGACGTGGCGGAGGGGCTGGTCTTTGCACCCTAGGGGGATGGGGTGGATCGCTGTTTTCAGCTCCCCTAGGGCCTGAAGATGGGGCTTCAGAAGTTCATCCTTTAAGAAAGGTGGGACGTTAGAAAGGACGACCCTGCTGCCCAACACCTCCATGAGTTCTATGAAGATGTACATCCCCCCAACTGCGAGACCCCTCTCAACCCGCAGTGTGTGTCGCCACAATAGTTGACGGTCTGACCACCTTGGCCATGGCCATGGATGGGAAAATGTTAATTTGCATATAAAGAATTATATTATATTAAGTTTTAGGCTACCAATAATCAGTATAATAATTTGAATTAATAGTAGAACATGCTAAACTGTAAAATTCTGCCAATCTCACTGTTGGGTAGATTGTCTATGGAAGGTTCCCAGCCCAGAATAAAAAAGGAGACTCTAAACTAGGAGGGCTATCCTTGCCTGTTATATATTATTTGGCTGCAAGGATATATTCGGCAATATCGGATTTTCAAAAATGTTAATGCCGGTTGTGCGCACATGAAACCATTTGGAAAACAATCTGACAATTCAGATCTCCTAACTGGTCCCATAGAAAAGTGTTTAAAAAAAGAAAAACAAATAAAAACAGTTATTAAATACACTAAATGTCTGGTATAATGTTTAAAACAACGTTAGGATTAGACAAGGATTATTTAAAAGCGGAGAACAAAGATATATCTTCCACAAAAAGAGAGGCAACTAACAAGGCCCTGAAGTAACATGTCCACTGTAATGAGAACATCCTTCCTGCTTTCCATCATCGGTGTGTTATTGATTGATCATAATACTATTACTAATAATAATAATAATAACGGTCATCATAATCTGTGTTAGATAGCGTCTTTCATTATAAGGATCCTAAAGCTCTTTACAATTAAAAAGCCATAAAAAAAGACCATGTAGGTCACAAATAAAAACTAAAGCTTAAAGAAATCTGATAACAACCAAACACGTGTGCCCTTTTACATACAATATAGTATCCCAAAGCTCTTTTACAACAACAACTATAAAGACCATACAGACATCACAGAAACAAGAAACAAGCAAATAAAATTAAAAAAAAGAAAAAAACACATTAAAATCTGACACGTCACAATTAAATATATGCAATACACAAAATATACGCAATAAAATAAAGAACAGAAGGCTTTATATTATAGCCTAGTAAAAACGAGTGTGCAGTGTCTTCGTATACACACAGATAGGATATTAAATAACTTCTGCTGTATTATAAGCTTTCACAATTATTTTCAGCAAATCGAGAGATCTTGCTGGGAACGCAGGACCGATGAGGGAGGCAGTGCCTGTTGTGGAGCAAATGCTGTTTTTCATCGAGTCTGTCACATAGTGTTTAGTTTGTCAGTTTTGGAAGAAAAAAACAAGGTCAGCTGTTATGCTATTATTCACTTAGTTTACTTTAGAAATGCATTAAATTAATCAAAACATGTTATTATTATATGATAACATTCTTTAAAATATGCATTCGCCCTTTAAAAAACAGTTGTCACATGAATTTCAGTTTACGGTGCCGCTTATCAATTTCAGTGCAAGACTCCAGTGACTGTTTAGCCAGAGAGCATGCGCAGACGCATAAAAGGAAAAGTCGCGTCAGGAACATTAAAGGATTAAGTATTGGGGAGAAATCAAATAGGCTATTCAAGACAAATAACAATGAAGATGGACAGTGGAAAATGCTGTTTCAGCAAAAATAGTGGGTGGACTGAGTCCACCCTTCCAAAAAAGTGAGTGGACTGCATCCACCCGCGTCCAGCCCCCAGTCTAACACTGTGCGCAGCACACCCACGTCCAGCCCCCAGTCTAACACTGTGCGCAGCACACCCGCGTCCAGCCCCCAGTCTAACACTGTGCGCACCACGAGTGAACGGCCAGCCTTTTACCATCGCTGCTATCAGGTTGCGCTCTGCAGTAGAATCACAGTGCCACCTTGTGGCTGAAATAAATCAATGCACCAAGGCGCGTTTCAAATAAAGTTCTGTCTCCTGTGTGTCAGTGAGTTGTCCATCACCCTTCCACAAACTGTTTGAATTGGAGGAGCTCTGAAAAAGTGCCAGCAGTAGTAGTAGTAATATTAGTAGAGCTTCAGCTTCATTTGGATGATCGCCTTTACCTGGTTTTAATTTCCCGTTCCTCTCCAGTTTATCTGAGATACGAATGTACCAGCTTTACATCATTTTTTAAAAACATATGCTAACCACTGCTTAGATGAATGATAACTTTTTGACGTCACTACTGTGGTATTATGGCTTTTTTTCGACTGGCTCAGGATGGAAATATAGCCTTGCGTTTCTTAAATAATGTGCTATGATTTGTGTGTATAGTTCACAGCGTTAGACTCCTACAGAAAACAGTGAGTGGACTGTAAAGTACGAAGCAGGATACGCATCCCAAGGACCCGCTCATCCAGGTGACAAAGTCCTATTTTGTCAACAAAATTAATCAATTTTAAAAATGCAAGCTATATCTGATCCAATACACCAACATGGAACAATCTGAACAATAACGATTACTATGCAACTGTTTAAACGTTAAAAAAATCTATTATTTTACATAGTATTTGGTTTGGTAAGTATGTCATACAAGTTAAATGTAAAGTGAGAGCAGATGTAAGCAGATTTCTTGCGAACCTCTTACTGTTAAACACAACTCCCCTAAATCCTGCTATGCAAATCACAAATACTAAAAAAAAATCTTAGTAATAGGCCTGTTGTATAAAATTGATAACTTTATCTGTGCCTTACAAAACATACAAGAAGCATATGATTGTGTCACTATCGTCTTACCGACAGGAACAAAATAATCTTCTATACTCCTCCTCTTCATCGTATATTTATGGTCATAACAGTTCAATATTCTAACGTTCATAAAATACACGATGGCGGTTTTACGGTTGTTGACGAAGATAAAAAATGGACTGTTCTATTTCTTATTGGCGCCGTCCACCCTTGAAAAAAAGTGAGTGGACGGCGTTCACCTGCGTTCACCTGCGTTCACCCTCGAGTCTAACCCTGCTAGTTCAGTAGCATTGAGGACTCTGTTTGTGAACTGCGGCTTTAATGACGCTTTCAACACCGCTCCATCCTTGCACAGCTACAGACTGCGCGAGTTCCTGCCAGAAATCAAATCTCCCTGATTTATTAACCTGAATACTGAATATGAATTATATAAAAATGTAATTAAATAAAAGATTAGATGACCTAACTAAATAAAATACTATTCGCTCTGTTATCTGCATAACAATATGATTCCACACTGAGCCAAGCTGATTGAGACACGAGATCAAGCTTTGTAAAGATCCAGTCAGATCATTACTGTGGTAATAATTGTAAGTGTTTTTACACATGACTTTCCTGGTTTGGTTTCTCCTATCGTTTAGCGGACTGTCTCGTATGAATTGTTTGAATTTCACATTTATTAGGACATGTCAATACTTTACAATGCTTTCGTATTTAAAATGGCAAATATGATTTTAAAGAGTAGGGGGTTACTTAACTCGTTGAGTTTGAGTTTTTTAAAGACGAGTCGAGTTTGTAATAGGCGTTGTTCAAGTCTAACTCCACGGTTTTGCAGCTCCAGAACACCGCTGCTAAGCTGCTATCATGCCGCCCGCACTGTGACAATCAGGCGCTTTACACATCGGTCACTAACTCCATGAAAATTAAACTCTTAAAAAACGTTTGCCTGCAACAGACATTCATATATTAATATATCGAATCCACTCCCGGTGAATCACTTTTACTCGGAATACATGTTTTAACCAAACGCGATGGCAATAGACAGAATAGTGCGATTTTTCATTACGATTTTTTAAAAACAAAAATCAATGAATAAAATATAAAATACTATATGAAGTACATCCCCCACCATAAATAACTTCAAATTGCATGGATTTTCCGTGCTGCCTTCTGTATGAGTCCTGACAAAGTGAACACGCCCCTCACTGTTTTCTGTAGGAGTCTAATGCTGGTTGTTATGAGATGGAAATTAAAACGTACATGTACTATTGCATGAAGCAAACAATACTATATGGAATACACATCATCAATTAGACTGATTTCGTTTCACTGTGTTTGCATAAAGACCCAATATTGCACTTTGAAGCATTGAAAGCATCTGATTTGAATGTTTTCTTGGCAGGTTTGAGTAGGGTAAGCAAGGCTATGCAAAGCACAGCTCATCCCATCGACCAAATGATTTTTATGCTGCTACAGATTGAATTGAATATATTTCTACAGTTTATATATTTTTTGAAGAATTCCTGCTCAAATGACTCCCGCATTTAACCCATCAAAACAGACTTAAACAGAATAAGGCTGTATAAGAAAAACATATGCATCAAAAACAATACAAAATAAAAATATTAAAAAGCAATACATCTCAATATAATGATAATAGTAATAATAATATTTTTGTTGAGTTTATTTCCTATAGAGTAGAAAACTCCTTCTGCAAGAAGCAGCTATAAATGTAAGATGTTCAACGTGGGCTATTGAGGAAACTGCCTCCTTAAAATCTATATTTAAAACCTATTGAGACTTTAACATATAAACATGCTGCTGTTTTTAATGGATGTTAGTAATCTACATACAGACAAACACATCTAGATAATGTTTTTGGAAAGTCTTACCTTAGATACAAAGCAGTGCCAAAGTGTTCTCCCTGGTCTGAAACGCGCTGACACTGTGACGCTCAGCTTAGACATGCTGTGATATACTGAGCATGATGGGCGGAGACAAACAGCACAGCCAGTGACGTCATTCAGTAAGCAGTGATAGTCACGCCCATTTAAAAAATGTACACGTTTTATACATTATATATATATATATATATATATATATATATATATATATATATATATATATATATATATTTACTATCCCTGCTTCAATAGATTATAAAATGGCACACAGCATGATTCTGACAACAATGTAGATATGAAATAGAAATGTGAAACTATCTAAGGAACAAACAAAATGATAATCTGCAAAAAATAAAGCCTCTGAGTTTATACCTTCGTCCGATGTACTTCAATCCAAATAGATCAGCTGAAGAGGCATCTGCTTTATACCCATGTGAGGCTCACTGCACTGTACCCGTGTGAGGCTCACTGCACTGTACCCGTGTGAGGCTCACTGCACTGTACCTGTGTGAGGCTCACTGCACTGTACCCATGTGAGGCTCGCTGCAGTGTACTTGTGTGAGGCTCGCTGCAGTGTACTTGTGTGAGGCTCACTGCAGTGTACTTTCATGCCAGTTGTCGTGTTTTCTATTCTAGTGAGATAGAGGTATCAGGACGCGAGTCCCATCACTGTGAACAGCAGCTCATTAATTACACACAGTACAGAGGTGTGCTTATTTAGTTTATTTTTTTATAACCTTTCCACAATTATGTAAAAAAAAAAAGAAAGTGATTTCCTGTATGATTCTTGTATCTTTCTACGTTGTGTTGAGGGCTCTATGTGTGAAGCGCAGGTTTATTTAACTCCAGCGAGCGCTGTGACGGCGCAGCCTATCAGAGTGGCTGCCTGTGCTGTTGCTAGGTAAAGTGGAAATTTGGGTTCTAGTTTAGTGAACGAGACGGGGGAGAGGAGACAAGCAGGCTTTAGCAGCTAAATTCTTCGAGTTAACTGGCTGAGTGAGATTTTAAAACGTTAGAGAACACAGTTTTTTATGAATAAACACGTTTTTTCAATTCTCACTATTACAGGTTAGCTTCACCAGAACGCTGTCGGGAGATACGTCTTCAAAATAAATTGCTTTACATGATCAGTCACTCATTCAAATACATTTTCAGTTTAAAAATTATTTTGCATGAAGCAAATATAGATTGAAATGACACAATCAATTATAATTTAGTTTGCATAAAGACCCAGCATTTATCTTTTTGACCAGCATCGTGTGTTGCAGTATTGAAAACATCTGATCTGAATGCTTCCTGAGCTCGTTTGAATAGGGATAAGCAAGGCTGTGCAAAGAGCTAGATGCAACGCAATACAACCTATAGTTACAGAAAGCCTTTCTGTACTGTTCCATAATTCATCTTATTTAATCATATATTTTGTTTCAGAAAATTAATTCAAAACTATTAACGTGGCACCAAACCAGACTCAACCAGCTCCCCTATGGTTTAATAGCCACAGCTGTTTATATGATACAGTGGCAGCAAACATTGTTCAGACAGTTCCTGTACATTTCAGTATCCTTGTTTTTTATATATAGTCTGTTATGTTTAGTGTTGCATTACAGCAGTGATTCTGAACTGCTATCACTTTGAGAACTGTCGCAACATGAGCAGGAGCTCCATGTGATTCTCTGCAGATGCTCCCATGGCCCAGCCTGCCACTCTACTGGGAACAAGGTTGCTGGTGTTGGCTGGCTGGCCTTACTGCTAAGGAGGCACGCCGTGCAGTCCTTCACTAATAGCTCCACATCCTGGTCAAGGTTATGCCACCAAACAGTATCCCTACAGCATTGTTTGAGCTTTACAATGCCCAAGTGTCCCTCGTGTGCCATGTGTAGCACCCGGGCTCTCAGTGTCTCCAGGATCAGCGTGTGATGGCCCCTTGCGATGCATACATCCTCTCAGCAGGACCGTTCATCATGAACTCTGTAGAATGGGAGCAGCTTCCCGTCCACCCTGGGTGGCCATCCCTCTCTGATGTAAGTGCTCTGGCATGGAGACGACTATCTTCAGTGGGCCTTGCAGCAGTTATACAAAATCCTGATCCCTGTCTGTGACATGACTTGCTGGGGGTGGAGACACCACAGCTTGTGACAGGTACCGTTTGGTGATGAGCACAGCATGGTGACAGGCCGGAGTCCAGGCCCACAGTGTGTCCTTCTTCAGCAGTTGATGAAGTGGTGCAGTGGTGGAGGCATATTGTGGAAGGAAACAGAGATAGTAGGTGGCTATACCCAGGAAGGACGCTAGCTGGGAAACTGACTGAAGATCAGGAAGGGTCAGAATGGCCTCCACATGAGACAAGATCGGTGTGATGCCCTGACCGGAGAGATTGTACCCCACAAACTCAACCTGTGGAACCCCAAACACACATTTCTCCTCATTAAGCGTGACATGATGCAGGGACAGCTGGTGAAAAACTTGCTTCAAACGGTCATCATGCAGAGGCTGGGCAGCGCCGTGCACCACAATGTCATCCAGCTAGGTGGAGACACCTGGGATGCCTGCCAACAGGAGCATCATCATTTTTTGGCCCCAGCTGGGCGCAGAGCAGAGACTGAAAGGGATGCGTTTGTACCGAAAGACCCCCATGTGGATGACGAACGCTGTGAGGTCCCAGCTGGTGGGTGCCAGGGGCACCTGGAGACAGCCTTGGCGCAGGTCAAGTTTGCTGAAGACTGTAGATCCATGGAGCCCTGCACATGAAAAGGGGGCGTTGGCAGCAGCAGCTGAGACGTAGCAGAGGGCAGAGGGTGCAGCACGCGTCCTGTAAAGCACTGGCAGACAAAAAGTCCCTATAACAGCAATGGGAGTGCGACCATACCCAGAGAGTGAGACGGTAGGTTTCTGCAGAGGCACATGAGAAATAAATCTCTCATGAGTAGATTTGTTCAGCACATACAGCGCCTGTGTCAGCAGCAGTGGAGCAGCACATCACCACACAGCACCTCACCGTGTGAACACTGTGGATTTCTGCAGCACAGGATGAATAGAAACGGGTGCAGGGCGTTCTGAGCCAGGCGGTGGAGAAGGAGGTGGAGCCTGCCCTGAGAGGCACCAGAGGGCAAAATGGTTGCATTTCCTACAATGCTGACCCTGTGCTGGGCAAGAGACAACACGAGTTTAGACAGTTTCATGTCTGGTATACTGTAATATACAAGATTGAATAATTCAAGCCTGAATTCTTGTGTTTAACACTCAGACCAACATGTCTGTTAGCTCATTTACGACTGCGGTAAAACTGTTGCTGTCTGTTTACGATTACCATGGCGACGGTTCTCAAAGTAATAGCAGTTCGGCACCACTGCTGTAATGCAACACTAAACATAACACAGGCACTCTTGTACCTGACCACCCCTGCTGGTTTGTGCTGCTTGGGGTGGCATTCGTGTCCCATGTTACCTGACCCAGACTGCCTGCTTCCTTACTGGAATCCCTGAGTGGATAAGCATCCCCTCTAACAAAACAGTCAATAGATTTTAATAAGGAAGCCGCCCCTCAAGTGCAATGGCCCTGCAGTCCTTATCCATGTATAATGCACAGTGACTGGGTGGGATATCTGCTCTTCATTGCACCTCTTCAGTGGGTTTCTGCAATGCTGACTGTCCAGACAGGGATCACACTGAATGCTGTACCAGTCTCTGCACTCCCGAAGATCTATTCAGGTTAAGAACATGGTTTGAAATCCCCCCGTCCTCATTGTAGAGCCAGTGGAGTTCGACCCTGGGGCTCGAATTGGACCTATTTGCATCCTGTATCAGCATTGCTAATTCTGTAGAAACCAACCTGCTCAACACATGACCTGTACTGGAACCCTGTTGCCATGGAGACATTCAAATCTCTCTGCAGTAACAACAGGTGTGTGCTGCAGCCCTGCTAATCAAATCAGATGTTTTAACTATTGCAATATGAGCAGCTCAGTTAAAGAAATGAAAAAACAAAACAAGAGCAAAGTATATTTGCGGCTTGGTTATACAAACACAGCATGATCACTGCACTGCATATATTTATACAAACACAGCATGATCACTGCACTGCATATATTTATACAAACACAGCATGATCACTGCACTGCATATATTTATACAAACACAGCATGATCACTGCACTGCATATATTTATACAAACACAGCATGATCGCTGCACTGCATATATTTATACAAACACAGCATGATCGCTGCACTGCATATATTTATACAAACACAGCATGATCGCTGCACTTAATATATTTATACAAACACAGCATGATCGCTGCACTGCATATATTTATACAAACACAGCATGATCACTGCACTGCATATATTTATACAAACACAGCATGATCACTGCACTTCATATATTTATACAAACACAGCATGATCACTACACTGCATATATTTATACAAACACAGCATGATCACTGCACTTCATATATTTATACAAACACAGCATGATCGCTGCACTGCATATATTTATACAAACACAGCATAATCGCTGCACTGCATATATTTATACAAACACAGCATGATCACTGCACTGCATATATTTATACAAACACAGCATGATCGCTGCACTGCATATATTTATACAAACACAGCATGATCACTGCACTGCATATATTTATACAAACACAGCATGATCGCTGCACTGCATATATTTATACAAACACAGCATGATCACTGCACTGCATATATTTATACAAACACAGCATGATCACTGCACTGCATATATTTATACAAACACAGCATGATCACTACACTGCATATATTTATACAAACACAGCATGATCACTGCACTTCATATATTTATACAAACACAGCATGATCGCTGCACTGCATATATTTATACAAACACAGCATAATCGCTGCACTGCATATATTTATACAAACACAGCATGATCACTGCACTGCATATATTTATACAAACACAGCATGATCGCTGCACTGCATATATTTATACAAACACAGCATGATCGCTGCACTGCATATATTTATACAAACACAGCATGATCGCTGCACTGCATATATTTATACAAACACAGCATGATCACTGCACTGCATATATTTATACAAACACAGCATGATCACTGCACTGCATATATTTATACAAACACAGCATGATCGCTGCACTGCATATATTTATACAAACACAGCATGATCACTGCACTGCATATATTTATACAAACACAGCATGATCGCTGCACTTCATATATTTATACAAACACAGCATGATCGCTGCACTGCATATATTTATACAAACACAGCATGATCACTGCACTGCATATATTTATACAAACACAGCATGATCGCTGCACTGCATATATTTATACAAACACAGCATGATCGCTGCACTTCATATATTTATACAAACACAGCATGATCGCTGCACTTCATATATTTATACAAACACAGCATGATCGCTGCACTGCATATATTTATACAAACACAGCATGATCACTGCACTGCATATATTTATACAAACACAGCATGATCGCTGCACTGCATATATTTATACAAACACAGCATGATCGCTGCACTGCATATATTTATACAAACACAGCATGATCGCTGCACTGCATATATTTATACAAACACAGCATGATCACTGCACTGCATATATTTATACAAACACAGCATGATCACTGCACTGCATATATTTATACAAACACAGCATGATCGCTGCACTGCATATATTTATACAAACACAGCATGATCGCTGCACTGCATATATTTATACAAACACAGCATGATCGCTGCACTGCATATATTTATACAAACACAGCATGATCGCTGAACTTCATATATTTTCATTACTTTGAAACTCTGCAACTCCATCCAGCACCGCGCTCCCCCATGCTCGGGGCTCTCTGTGCTGGACACAGTGTTCTTTCAGGTGTGAGAGTCACTCAGGGCTCTCTGTGCTGGACACAGTGTTCTTTCAGGTGTGAGAGTCACTCAGGGCTCTCTGTGCAGGACACAGTGTTCTTTCAGGTGTGAGAGTCACTCGGGGCTTTCTGTGCTGGACACAGTGTGCTTTCAGGTGTGAGAGTCACTCAGGGCTCTCTGTGCTGGACACAGTGTTCTTTCAGGTGTGAGAGTCATCCGGGGCTCTCTGTGCTGGACACAGTGTTCTTTCAGGTGTGAGAGTCACTCGGGGCTCTCTGTGCTGGACACAGTGTTCTTTCAGGTGTGAGAGTCACTCGGGGCTCTCTGTGCTGGACACAGTGTTCTTTCAGGTGTGAGAGTCACTCAGGGCTCTCTGTGCTGGACACAGCGTTCTTTCAGGTGTGAGAGTCACTCAGGGCTCTCTGTGCTGGACACAGTGTTCTTTCTGGTGTGAGAGTCACTCGGGGCTCTCTGTGCTGGACACGGTGTTCTTTCTGGTGTGAGAGTCACTCGGGGCTCTCTGTGCTGGACACAGTTTTCTTTCAGGTGTGAGAGTCTCTTGGGGCTCTCTGTGCTGGACACAGCATTCTTTCAGGTGTGAGAGTCACTCAGGGCTCTTTTCTTTCTAACTTATTGTAGTCATCCTTTTAGACTTTTAAAAAGCACAAAACAACAATTTAATGGTAACTAAGGACAGTGCTGCCAGAATTAAAATGCATCCCTCAGGGACTAGAATACTCCTCTAACAAGTACAGGGACAGAAGCATTATCTGTTAACATACTTCCATATTAATACATCCATAACTTCTTATACACCAAAGCCTGGGTGACAAAGAATCAATATGAAGCAAGAGAGCTGTATTATTATTATTATTATTATTATTATTATTATTATTATGTATTGCTTTTTAATGTTGTTTTTTTCTTATTATTGTTTTACTGCATATATTTTTCCTCATACTGCTTGTGTCAGAACGAGCCCTGCCTGTAAATACTGTCCGTGTTTGTATGTGCTTTGGTGGTGGTTGGCAAGGACGGGGTTAATTCCTGTCTCTGCCAAAAACATGTGAGAATGTGGCTGCTCCCAACTGGAATAACGGGTGCTAATTGGGAACAGCCACATCCTATACAAAGAGAATTCAAAGCTCCATTAGAGAGAGGCTGCCAGGGAGCTGGATCAAAGGGAAGGGGCAAGGTTTGATCCACCTGTAACGTCACACGGATGGCTCTGTGGTGACGTCAGGCCAGATGCAGGGACGCAAACAGACGAGGCAGTACTGCGGCGCCGTGTTTATTTAAACACAAAAACAAAATAAAAGGTTGTAACAAAAACAATGCTCACAGAGTATAAATAACAAACAGAAAGAAGACACCAGCACAAAGTAATCTTAACTAAACAAACACGGGGCTGGAGCTGCCAGCGCTCGCAACAGTTGTTTTTACTTTCGTTTTGCTTTCCTTCTGCCGTCTCTCTCTCGCTCACACATACACACACACAAGCGCACACACACACTGACACACACACACACTGACAGACAGACACGCACACACACACACACACTGACACACACACACACTGACACACTGACACACACACACACACACACTGACACACACACACTGACACACACACGCGCACTGACATGCACACACTGACAGACAGGCACGCACACACACACACTGACACACACACACACAAACACACACACACACTGACACACACACACTGACAGACAGACACGCACACACACACTGACAAACACACACACAAACACACACACACACTGACACACACACACTGACAGACAGACACGCACACACACACTGACACACACACACACACTGACACACACACACACACACTGACACACACACACACACTGACATACAGACACACACACACACACACACACACACTGACACACACACAAACACACACACACACACTGACACACACTGACACGCACACACTGACACACACACACACACTGACAGACAGACACGCACACACACACTGACACACACACACACACACACTGACACACACACAAACACACACACACACACTGACACACACTGACACGCACACACTGACACACACACACACACTGACAGACAGACACGCACACACTGACACACACACGCGCGCACACACACACACACACAGACACACGCACACACACACACACTGACACACACATGCGCGCACACACACACACGCACGCACACACACACACACACACACACACACACACACACATGCACAGGTACACTGACACACACACACACACACGCACGCACACACACACGGAACACAGAAAGCTGCAGGCTTTTATACAGGTGACCATCTCCCGATTAGCAACAATTAATCAATGAATTAACTCGGGAGATGGTCACCTTCTGCACGAGGTTTTTGTGTGGATGGGGCTTCCCATCCACGCTGCTAAACAATAACAAACATACAGCTTTGCCTTCTTATAAATAAATATACATACAAAATACACAGGGGCGGGGGTGCCCCGTGCTGAAATAAACACACATTTTCTTAAAACAATAACACGCAGCACATTTAAACAGCAGGGCTTTGCCCTGCCCCCTTTTCATGTGTAGAGCTCCTCACCCTGTCAGAGTGCTGTTCCTTTATACACAGAAAGAAGTGAAGACGGCTCTGCTTGTGGCACGCGCTCCCTCGTTTGTCACACAGCCCTTTTCTGTTTAAGTCTCTTTTGATGGGTTAAATGCTGGAGTCATTTGAGCAGAAATTCTTCTACAAATACATATAAACTGTAGAATTAAATTACATTCAATGTACCAGCATTGAAAGTCCTTTAGTTGGTGGAATTGGCCTGGGTGTGCTTTGCTTCCAAATAGTTTGGCTAGAGAGGCATCTGCATTGTGCTTGCGTGAGGCTCGCTGCAGTGTGCTTCCGTGAGGCTCGCTGCAGTATACTTGTGTGAGGCTCGCTGCAGTGTGCTTGTGTGAGGCTCGCTGCATTGTACTTGTGTGAGGCTCGCTGCAGTGTGCTTGCGTGAGGCTCTCTGCAGTGTACTTGTGTGAGGCTCGCTGCAGTGTGCTTGTGTGAGACTCGCTGCAGTGTGCTTGTGTGAGGCTCATTGCAGTGTGCTTGCGTGAGGCTCGCTGCAGTATACTTGTGTGAGGCTCGCTGCAGTGTGCTTGTGTGAGGCTCGCTGCATTGTACTTGTGTGAGGCTCGCTGCAGTGTGCTTGCGTGAGGCTCTCTGCAGTGTACTTGTGTGAGGCTCGCTGCAGTGTGCTTGTGTGAGGCTCGCTGCAGTGTACTTGTGTGAGGCTCGCTGCAGTGTGCTTGTGTGAGGCTCGCTGCCGTGTGCTTGCGTGAGGCTCGCTGCAGTGTACTTGTGTGAGGCTCGCTGCAGTGTGCTTGTGTGAGACTCGCTGCCGTGTGCTTGCGTGAGGCTCGCTGCAGTGTGCTTGCGTGAGGCTCTCTGCAGTGTACTTGTGTGAGGCTCGCTGCAGTGTACTTGTGTGAGACTCGCTGCCGTGTGCTTGCGTGAGGCTCGCTGCAGTGTGCTTGCGTGAGGCTCTCTGCAGTGTGCTTGTGTGAGGATCTCTGCAGTGTGCTTGCGTGAGGCTCTCCGCAGTGTACTTGTGTGAGGCTCGCTGCAGTGCGCTTGTGTGAGGCTCGCTGCAGTGTGCTTGTGTGAGACTCGCTGCCGTGTGCTTGCGTGAGGCTCGCTGCAGTGTGCTTGTGTGAGGCTCGCTGCAGTGCGCTTGTGTGAGGCTCGCTGCAGTGTACTTGTGTGAGACTCGCTGCCGTGTGCTTGCGTGAGGCTCGCTGCAGTGTGCTTGTGTGAGGCTCGCTGCAGTGTGCTTGTGTGAGGCTCGCTGCAGTGTGCTTGTGTGAGGCTCTCCGCAGTGTACTTTTAAGCCAGTTGTCTTCTTTTCTATTTGAGAGAGATACAGGTATCAGGACACGAGTCCCGTCACTGTGATCAGCAGCTCATTAATTACACACAGTGCAGTGGTTTATTGTATTTTGCATTTGCACACTTATCCGTGTAT